>NW_028317651.1:8010667-8163100 GCF_055824585.1 Amblyomma mixtum | reverse complement strand
CACACCTTTTATAAGCCGAAGGATCGTGAGAAAAAATGACAAAAAAACAAAAAGGTTGAGTCAGAGCCATCAAATCGCGAGCGCATGCGCGGGTAGACAAGTGCATCACACTTCGGTTTATCTTCCATCTAAGTAGCTGCATTAAAATAGTCAATCTCAGCCTGGAACAGAGATAAAGAAGGTTCGCTGATGCACTCGCTGCCAAGTTTCTGTATGTGGTAGGCTTCTAGGCTTATCCGTGCTGTCGTGCTGCTGTTATAATATTTCTAATTCAATATGAACTACCAACTCGCCCAACAGGAAGTTTTAATATAGGCTAGGTTAGGCTAGGTTGGGTTAGGTTGGGTTGGGTTGGGTTGGGTTAGGCTAGGTTAGGTTAGGTTAGGTTAAGAGTGGTTTATTGGCACCTTCAAGCGCCGGCGACGAAGACCCTGGCGCAAGAAGTCTTGGCACGAGCGAGGCGAGGGACCGGCACACAAGCGGCAGTTCTCCAGTACGAGCCTGCTACGGGCGGCGCTAGCGCTTCGTCGTCGTTCGTGGCGGTGCTGGATCATCTTCTTCATTCCAACTGCCCCGGCAGAAAGAGGGAGCCATCCTGGCGACTCAAGGCGAGGAGACGACGAGAGGGCTGTAATAAGGCTTCAAGCGGCTGACATGAACGACGTCGCGACCACGGTGGCGATGGTCCAAAGAAGGTGTCACCGGTTCGATGATATTGCCACATTCCTGGACATTCTCGTGGCGCCGTCTCCTGGCCGAACTGTCTCAACCGCCATCCTGGCTAGCCTTAGCCATGGTGGCGGGCGGGGCTTCTTCGTCGTCTCTTCTTCGGGTTCCGCTCGGGAGTTCGCTGCTACCTGGCGCTGTTCAGTAAAACGTGACCTGGCTGTCCCGACTGTATAGCCGTGACATATTTGGTGGAGCCGGCTGGGTAATGTCCCATGTACACTGACTCTGAAGACACCTTTGAAGCCAGCCCTCAGTGCGTGGACACAACCCCCGTCCACAAAGCGAGCCGCCGCCTGCGAGGCCTACAGCCGGAGTTCAGCGGCCTGACAAAACCGGCAAGAGATATGACATCAACCACAGCTAGCCAGACCACTCAACATTTTGGAGCTGACACTCCCTTCGTACTTCACGCGCCCAGGTCACCGCCGACGTTCCACGGTGACAGGTTCGAGGATGTTGAAGACTGGTTGGCCAGTTTCGACCGTGTGGCAGCCTTCAACCAGTGGGACGGTGAGCGCAAGCTGAGGAACGTTTACTTCGCGCTAGAGGACTCGGCAAAGATCTGGTTCGAGAACCACGAGTCCTCTTTTGCCACCTGGGAGGTTTTTCTTCGCGAGCTGCTGGCGACATTCCGCAGCAGTGAACGAAAAGAGAAGGCGGAAGTCGCTCTGCACTCGAGATCGCAGCAGCCTAATGAGAGCGTCACCATGTTCGTTGAGGACATGACGCGCCTCTTCAGTCGAGCAGGCCATGCTATGGCCGAGGCAAAGAAAGTGCGGCACCTGATGCGGGGCGTTAAGGAGCAGCTGTTTGCTGGACTTGTCCGCGACCCTCCAAGGACAGTGGCCGATTTTACGAAGGAGGCAGTGAGCATGGAACGCTCCTTGCAGGAACGCGGTGCACAGTACGGCCGGCAGGCTAGTATGGCAGCCGCTCAAACCTGTACGCCTACGACGCTGCCTCCTGAAGATCTTCGAGACCTTGTAAGGAGCATCGTTCGCGAAGAACTCGCGAAACTCCGCTTCGCAGCTCCACAGGCCAGCGTCGCAGCCCTGTCGGACGTGGTACGGGATGAAATCCGTCGAGTGGTGCAGCCAGCACCAGTTGTTCCGGAGCCGCAGCCGCAACCCTACATCATGACCTACAGCGAGGCACTTCGACGGCCTGCGGCAGTGGCACAAGCTTTTTCACCTGTGCCGGCTGTGCAGTACCCACGTCCAACTGTGCCCACCACCGTGCCGCAGGAATTCCGGCCCGCCATGCGTAAAGCGGACATGTGGCGAACGCCGAGGAACCGGCCACTCTGCTACCACTGCGGTGAGCCCGGCCACATCCTGCGCCACTGCCCCTACCGGCAGATGGGTTTAAGGGGTTTCGCTTCAGACGCTCCTCGACCACGCTACGGCGTGCGACCCCAGGAGATTGAACAATACCTGATGTCCAACGTGCAGGCTCAGACCGTGCCGCGACGCCAGTCTCGATCCCCATCGCCCAGGAGACTCTCTTCTCCCAGCCGCCCGTCGACCTTTGGCGAATTCAGAGGCAGGTCCCCACGGCGGGAAAACTGAAGACGGCGTCCTCTGGCGGTAGGGCCGCCGCAGCTAGAAAGAAACAAGAGCCTCCACTCGACGATCTGCAGCGACGACGAGACCAACGACCACCTGACCCGACGAGCCCACCGCCGACGAAGAGCCAGCAGTTGGCTTCTACGGAAATTCCAGTAACCGCCGATAACTGTGAAGTAACCGCACTGGTAGATACCGGCGCTGATTTCTCTGTGATAAGCAGCCGGCTAGCCACGACCCTTAGAAAGGTTTTGACACCTTGGACTGGGCCCCAGATCCGCACAGGCGGCGGCCATGTTGTGACGCCGACCGGCGTTTGCACCTTACGAATTCAGATCCGCGGCGTCACTTTCCCCGGCTGCTTTGCTGTGCTTCCTGAGTGTTCCAAAGACCTGATTCTCGGTCTGGATTTCCTACAGGAATATGGGGCTGTCATCGACTTTAAGGAGCTGATCGTCTCGTTTGCCGCACACCGTACTGTTGGCGACGAACCGCCGCAACGCAGGACTAAGTTGCGGGTCTGCGATGATAACGTGGTGATTCCGTCGAGAACCACCATGCTAGTAACTGTGGAGTGCGATGACAGCGCCGGCACTCATGGCATCGCTGAAGCCAACATGTCACTGCTCCTGGGTCGGCAAGTGTGTGTAGCTCGCGGGCTTATAGAACTGAACAATAAGCGAGCCGAACTACTGATAACAAATTTCAGTTGTGAACCCCAACGTTTAGCGGCCAACACAACGATTGCTTATTTTGAAGAACTCGGGGAATGCGCCGGACAGTACGCGTTGACAGGGACTACGAAGTCCGTGGAATCAACGAATGCTCCGGTTAAACTCGACGTGAACCCGAATCTCCTGCCTAGTCAAAAACGCAACCTGCAGACTGTCATTGACTCTTTCCAGGACTGTTTTGCGTCAACCTCCAGAGTTAGGCAAACGCCGATAACAAAACATCGAATTATAGTTGATGAAAGCCAGAGACCATTACGCCAGTCGCCGTACCGGATATCTTCAAAGGAACGGGATGCAATTCGAAGGCAAGTTCAAGAAATGCTCCGCGACGACGTGATCCAGCCATCGAAGAGCCCGTGGGCGTCGCCTGTGGTCCTACTTGCAAAGGAAGATGGGACCCTCCGGTTTTGTGTTGATTACCGACGTCTGGACAAAGTCACTAAGAAAGACGTTTATCCTTTGCCGCGCATTGATGACTCCCTAGATCGTCTGCGCCACGCCAGATACTTTTCATCATTCGATTTACGCAGCGGCTACTGGCAGATAGAGGTGGACGAACGTGACCGGGAGAAGACCGCATTTTTACCCCGCACGGTTTGTACGAATTCAGGGTGCTCCCCTTCGGCCTATGCTCAGCTCCGGCAACTTTCCAACGGATGATGGACACTGTGCTTTCTGATCTCAAATGGCAGTCGTGTCTTGTGTACCTGGATGATGTTGTCATCTTCTCCGACACTTTCGAAGAACACCTCAGCCGCTTACGCGCTGTTTTCGAAGCTATCCGTTCAGCTGGTCTCTCCCTTAAGCCCGAGAAATGTCACTTCGCTTTCCAGGAGCTGAAGTTTTTGGGCCACATTGTGAGCGCCAAGGGCGTTAGTCAAGACCCCGACAAGACTGCCGCCGTCGCTTCTTTTCCCATTCCTGCTGACAAGCGAAGTGTGCGCCGTTTTCTGGGTCTCTGCGCCTACTATCGGCGCTTTGTGAAGAACTTCTCCCGAATAGCTGAGCCCCTTACTCGCCTCACCAAAGATAACGAACCGTTCGTCTGGGGTCGGGAGCAACAACATTCCTTTGAAGAGCTACGCACGCGTCTTCAGAATACACCCATACTTGGGCACTTCGATGAGGCCGCTGACACAGAACTGCACACAGACGCGAGTAACGTTGGCCTTGGTGCGGTACTTGTACAGTGGCAGGATGGTGTCGAACGCGCAATCGCTTACGCAAGCCGCACGTAATCACGGTCTGAGGTGAACTATTCCACCACCGAAAAAGAATGTCTAGCTATTGTGTGGGCAGTAACGAAATTTCGACCCTATTTGTATGGCCGCCCTTTCCGAGTGGTGAGCGACCACCACTCGCTGTGTTGGTTGGCAAATCTCAAGGATCCCTCAGGGCGACTCGCACGCTGGAGCCTCCGACTGCAAGAATTTGATGTCACCATCGTGTATAAATCAGGGCAAAAGCACAGTGATGCAGACTGTTTGTCCCGTGCCCCAGTTCCTGCCAGTACCGTGGACCTCGATGACGATTCCCTTTTCCTTGGGGTCATTTCCGCGTCCACCCTGGCTCACCGCCAACGAGACGACATTGAATTACGGTCCCTGATTGACTATCTCGAAGGAAGCGCTCAGACTCCGCCCCGCATCTTTTCACGCGGCCTGTCATCATTCTGCTTACGGGAAGGTATCCTGTACAAAAAGAACTATAGGTCGACGGAGCCTGCCTATCTGCTCGTTATCCCTAATGCCTTTCGCGATGAAATCTTGCAGGCGTCCCACGATGATCCTTCCTCTGGTCACCTTGGTTCCTCCCGAACGTTGGCCCGCATACGGCAAAAATATTACTGGCCCAAGCTCGCGGAGGTTGTGAAACGCTACGTCCGAACTTGCCGCGAGTGTCAACGTCGCAAGACGTCGTCGACTAAGCCGGCCGGACTTTTGCAGCCTATTGATCCACCACAAGTTCCTTTCTACCAAGTCGGCATGGATTTACTCGGCCCCTTTCCGGAGTCTTCGCTGGGTAACCGGTACATTGTGGTCGCCACCGACTACTTCAGTCGATAGTGTGAGACGAAAGCTCTTCCCCGCGGAACAGCTGCGGAAATTGCCACCTTCTTCATGCAGAACATCGTGCTTCGTCATGGCGCACCCACGGTCGTTATAACTGACAGAGGCACGGCCTTTACCTCGGCGCTGACACAGGAAGTTATGCGACTCAGCGGCACGAGTCACCGACGAAACACAGCTTATCACCCCCAAACTAATGGACTCACTGAGCGCCTAAATAAGACGATCGCCGACATGATTTCCATGTATGTCGACGACGACCACCGCAACTGGGATGCAGTACTCCCTTACGTTACGTTCGCATATAACACCGCGCTGCAAGAGACTACTCACTTCACACCATTTCGCTTAGTCCATAGTCGCGAGGCCGTGACAATGCTCGACGCCATGCTGCTTCCTGGTAGTGAAAACTCCACTGTCGTGGGGGCCGACCGCTTTGTTCACGAAGCCGAGGCCGCCCGCCAACTTGCTCGGCAGCATATCCGACATCAACAAGAAAAAGACGCTCGCCGTTACAACCATCGCCACAGGGATGTCACTTACCAGCCCGGAGAACATGTTTGGGTGTGGAGCCCAGTCCGTCAACGAGGGCGCTCTGAAAAGCTTCTTCGGCGGTACTTTGGCCCCTATGAAGTGTTACGCCAACTCGGCGAGGTAAACTATGAAGTTCTCCCTCAAGGAACTGTTCGTTCCTCTAGGCGACAAACGTCCGAAGTTGTGCATGTCGCCCGAATGAAGCCTTACCACGCCCGCTAGCAGCTCACTCGTCTCTACCTTCTCTCTCTCCACTCAGCTCTTCACCGTGCGCACCCGTCGAGATGGTGATCGGCCAGAACCGCCACATGGAATTCGGCAACGTCAGCATCCATTCCACACTTGCCGTGCTGTTCAAGCATAACACGCTGCAGCTTGAATATTTCGTCGGACGGAGTACCCACGCTTCACTGTCGCGAACGCTGAACGACCGCGTGCTGCTCCCACTGGAAGTAGCCTATGTCCAGACGACTAAGAGCGCAAAGATCATGGCATTCTCCATCCTGACCGTCCATATGCTCCAGCTATCCGCATCTATGATGATTGTCTTAATGCCTCCCTCTCCTCGCGTACGAGATCACGACGGCCGAGAAAGTGGATTCCGCGCCCGTCGACGATACCTACTATATACACCAGGACTACTGCGCCTCTGCAAGGGCACTCTATGATCAGCGGATGTTCGTGCCCCAAAAGCCTGTGCCCGGGGAAGCGGCTGCCGGACCACACGCCCTCCAGCGCCGCGGGCGGCGCTTTCCAGAGGGGGGGAGCAATGCCACATTCCTGGACATTCTCGTGGCGCCGTCTCCTGGCCGAACTGTCTCAACCGCCATCCTGGCTAGCCTTAGCCATGGTGGCGGGCGGGGCTTCTTCGTCGTCTCTTCTTCGGGTTCCGCTCGGGAGTTCGCTGCTACCTGGCGCTGTTCAGTAAAACGTGACCTGGCTGTCCCGACTGTATAGCCGTGACAATATAGATCACTGGTGACGTACGCTCTAAGATGCAGTAAGGGCCAATGTGCTTGGCCGAAAATTTGGACGCAGCCGGAACAGAGAGCCAGACCAATGATCCAGTGGAGAAGTGTGTAGCGGGCGTGTCTTGGTCCGACTCATGTTTCCGGAGCCCTTGACGTTCGGCGGTGAAGGAGCGAGCCAACTGGCGGCACTGCTCAGCATGGCGGTTAATGTCATAAATGGAAGTATATTCTGAGCTGTCGGGGTTGTAGGGAAGGATTGTGTCCAGCAGACAGGAAGGCTCGCGCCCAAATAAAAGAAAGAATGGGGAAAAGCCGGTGGTTGCCTTGGATGCGGTGTTATATCATAGGTCACGAACGGAAGGACTTGATCCCAATTAGAGCTGTCGGAACTACTGTACATGGCGATCATGTCCCCAAGAGTACGGTTGAATCGTTCGGTGAGGCCGTTGGTTTGGGGGTGGTAAGCGGTAGTGGTACGGTGGACTGAGTGGCACGCATCGAGAAGCTCGCGAACAACTTCAGACAAGAAAAAACGGCCGCGGTCACTGAGAAGTTCTCGCGGAGCGCCGTGACGCAGGACGAAGTGATGAAGAAGGAAGAAGGCGACGTCGCGAGCAGTAGCCGCAGGTAGGGCAGCGGTCTCTCCATACCGACTGAGGTGGTCCACGGCGACTATAATCCATCGATTGCCGGCGGTCGTGAAGGGGAGCGGCCCATATAGGTCGATGCCCACACGATCGAAAGGGCGAGCCGGGCACGGTAATGGCTGTAACGGGGCAGTCGAGGGTCGAGGTGACGACTTCCGCTGCTGACAGGCTGTGCAGGAGCGAACGTATCGACGAACAAAGTTGTACATGCCCCGCCAGTAGTACCTCTGGCGTAGCCGCTCGTAGGTTTTTAGCGATCCAGCGTGAGCGCTTTGAGGGTCGGCGTGGTAGTGCGCACAGATCTCAGACCGAAGATGGCGGGGAATCACGAGGAGCCACTTTCGGCCGTGCGGACGATAGTTGCGGCGGTACAGAAGATCATCGCGGATGGCGAAATGGGAAGCTTGGCGACGAAGGGCCCGAGGGAAGGAGGACGTAGAGTGCGCACGAAGGGCATCCAGCAAGGAAGAAATCCATGTATCCTGGCGTTGTTGATTGGGCATGTCGATAGCAGTGAGCGCTGCGAGTGGGGAATCAGATACAATGGAAGAGGGCGCAGGAGAGGGCAGTGGCTAGCGTGACAAGGCGTCGGCGTCGGAGTACTTGCGGCCCGACCGATAGACAACGGTAACATCGAATTCCTGAAGACGGAGTGCCCAGCGGCCAAGGCGTCCTGAGGGATCTTTGAGGGAGGCTAACCAACACAAGGCGTGGTGATCAGTAACGACGGTGAAAGGGCGGCCATATAAGTAAGGGCGGAATTTTGTGAGAGCCCACACTACGGCCAGACACTCCTTTTCAGTCACGCTGTAGTTCGACTCTGCTTTGGTGAGAGCACGGCTGGCGTACGCAACAACGTATTCAGAAAATTCGGGCTTGCGCTTGGCCAGGACAGCACCGAGGCCCCATTCCGCTTGCGTCGGTGTGCACCTCAGTAGGAGCACTGCGGTCATAGTGCCGAAGAATAGGGGGTGAAGTAAGACGACGACGGAGCGCAGCAAAAGCTTCATCGCAGGCAGAGTCCCACGTAGACAGTCGGCGGGACCATTGAGGAGTTTCGTAAGGGGCGCGACGATAGAGGCGAAATTAGGGACAAAGCGCCGAAAATAGGAGCAGAGGCCCACAAATCAGCGCACCTGTTTCGTAGAGGTCGGTTTAAGGAATTCAGCCACAGCCCGGAGTTTGGCCGGATCAGGTAGGACGCCATCTTTGGATACGAGGTGGCCGAGTATTGTCAGTTGCCGGGCACCAAAGTGACATTTCTTGAGGTTAAGCTGAAGGCCAGCACGGGTGAGGCAGCTCAATATCTGGCGCAAGCGCTGGAGATGCGTCGGAAAATCGGGCGAAAACACAACATCATCCAAATAGCAGAGACAAATGTTCCACTTGAGCCCGCGCAATACATTTGTAGAGCGGTTTATTGGCACCTTCAAGCGCCGGCGACGAAGACCCTGGCGCAAGAAGTCTAGGAACGAGCGAGGCGAGGGACCGGCACACAAGCGGCAGTTCTCCAGCACGAGCCTGCTACGGGCGGCGCTAGCGCTTCGTCGTCGTTGGTGGCGGTGCTGGATCATCTTCTTCATTCCAACTGCCCCGGCGGAAAGAGGGAGCCATCCTGGCGACTCAAGGCGAGGAGACGACGAGAGGGCTGTAATAAGGCTTCAAGCGGCTGACATGAACGATGTCGCGACCACGGCGGCGATGGTCCAAAGAAGGTGTCACCGGTTCGATGATATAGTTCACTGGTCACGTACGCTCTAAGATGCGGTAAGGACCAATGTGCTTGGCCGAAAATTTGGACGCAGCCGGAACAGAGAGCCAGACCAATGATCCAGAGGAGAAGTATGTAGCGGGCGTGTCTTGGTCCGACTCATGTTTCCGGAGCCCTTGACGTTCGGCGGTGAAGGAGCGAGCCAACTGGCGGCACTGCTCAGCTGACGGGTAATGTCAGAAAGGGAAGTATAGTTCTGATCTGTCTGGGTTGTAGGGAAGGATGGTGTCCCGGAGGCAGGAAGGCTCGCGCCTGAATAAAAGAAAGAAAGGGGAAAAGCCGGTGGTTGCCTGGGATGCGGTGTTATATGCATAGGTCACGAACGGAAGGACTTGATCCAAATTAGAGTGGTCGGAGCTAATGTACATGGCGATCATGTCCCCAAGAGTCCGGTTGCATCGTTTGGTGAGGCCGTTAGTTTGGGGGTGGTAAGCGGTAGTGGTACGGTGGACTGAGTGGCACGCATCGAGAAGCTCGCGAACAACTTCAGACAAGAAAACACGGCCGCGGTCACTGAGAAGTGCTCGCGGAGCGCCGTGACGCAGGACGAAGTGATGAAGAAGGAAGAGGGCGACGTCGCGAGCAGTAGGCGCAGGTAGGGCAGCGGTCTCAGCATACCGAGTGAGCTGGTCCACGGCAACTATAATCCATCGTTTCCGGCGGTCGTGAAGGGGAGCGGCCCATATAGGTCGATGCCACACGATCGAAAGTTCGAGCCGGGCACGGTAATGGCTGTAACGGAGCAGTCGAGGGTCGAGGCGGCGACTTCCGCTGCTGACAGTCTGTGCAGAAGCGAACGTAGCGACGAACGAAGTTGTACATGCCTCGCCAGTAGTACCTCTGCCGTAGTCGCTCGTAGGTTTTTAGCGATCCAGCGTGAGCGCTCTGAGGGTCGGCATGGTAGTGTGCACAGATCTCAGACCGAAGGTGTCGGGGAATCACGAGGAATCACTTTCGGCCGTCCGGACGATAGTTGCGGCGGTACAGGAGATCGTCGCGGATGGCAAAATGGGAAGCTTGGCGACGAAGAGCTCGAGGGAAGGGGGACGTAGAGTGTGCACGAAGGACATCGAGCAAGGAGGAAATCCATGGATCCTGGCGTTGTTGATTGGGCATGTCCATAGTAGTGAGCACTGCGAGTAGGGGATCAGATAAGGGGGAAGAAAGGTGCAGGAGAGGGCAGTGGCGAGCGTGACAAAGCGTCGGCGTCGGAGTGCTTGCGGCCCGACCGGTAGACTACGGTAATATCGAATTCCTGAAGACGGAGTGCCCAGCGGCCAAGGCGTCCTGAGGGATCTTTGAGGGAGGCCAACCAGCACAAGGCGTGGTGATCAGTAACGACGGTGAACGGGCGGCCGTATAAGTATGGGCGGAATTTCGTGAGAGCCCACACTATGGCCAGACACTCCTTTTCAGTCACGGTGTAGTTCGACTCTGCTTTGGTGAGAGCACGGCTAGCGTACGCAACAACGTATTCAGAAAATTCGGGCTTGCGCTGGGCCAGAACAGCACCGAGGCCGACTCCGCTTGCGTCGGTGTGCACCTCAGTAGGAGCACTGGGGTCATAGTGCCGAAGAATATGGGGCGAAGTAAGAAGGCGACGGAGCGCAGCAAAAGCTTCATCGCAGGCAGAGTCCCACGTAGACAGGTCGGCGGGACCATTGAGGAGTTTCGTAAGGGGCGCGACGATAGAGGCGAAATTAGGGACAAAGCGCCGAAAATAGGAGCAGAGGCCCACAAATCGGCGCACCTGTTTCGTAGAGGTTGGTTTAGGGAATTCAGCCACAGCCCGGAGTTTGGCAGGATCAGGTAGGACGCCATCTTTGGATACGAGGTGGCCGAGTATTGTCAGTTGCCGGGCACCAAAGTGACATTTCTTGAGGTTAAGCTGAAGGCCAGCACGTGTCAGGCAGCTCAATATCTGGCGCAAGCGCTGGAGATGCGTTGGAAAATCTGGCGAAAACACAACATCATCTAAATAGCAAAGACAAATGTTCCACTTGAGGCCGCGCAAGATGTTGTCCATCATTCGTTCGAACGTGGCGGGAGCGTTACACAGACCGAATGGCATTACAGTGAATTGATATAGGCCGTCAGGCGTAACGAATGCCGTTTTAGGACGGTCGGACGCAGACATCGGAACTTGCTAATAGCCGGAACGAAGGTCCAGAGATGAGAAGAACTCGGCGCCTTGCAAGCAGTCAAGGGCGTCGTCAATACGGGGTAGCGGGTAGACGTCTTTCCGCGTAATTTTGTTGAGCCGGCGATAGTCCACGCAAAATCGTATCGAGCCGTCCTTCTTTTTCACCAGGACAACTGGGGATGACCAAGGACTGGCAGATGGCTGAATAATGCCGCGTTGTAGCATGTCGTCCACTTGCTCAGCGATGAGGCGGCGCTCGTGAAGTGACACACGGTAGGGGCGCTGGCGGAGAGGAGTATGGGTACCGGTTTCAATGTGGTGCTCGACATTGGTCGCACGGCCCAAAGAAGAGGACTGGTGGTCAAACGATGAGCGAAACTGGTTGAGCAGGACAAGAAGCTGCGCGTGTTGAGCTGTGTCGAGGGCGCGGTCAATAGAGCGGTCGAAAATGTCCGAAGGCAGTGGGTGATCGGGAGTAGGGCTACGTGGGGTGAGGGCAGCGATGTCGGGACTGGAGGAGGTCACATCGGTGTCCAAGGAAGTGATCAAGGTAGCGGTTTCAAAATGGCCAAGGCACTCGCCACGGAGCAGGGAGAGGGCAGAGTAGGAGGTGTTATAGACGAGGATGGCGGCAGTACCATGTTGAATGTCGATGACGGCGAAGGGAACAGAGAGGCGTCGGCGAGAAGCAAGGATGGGGGAAGGCGTGAAGAGAACGGTGGCGTCAGAAACAGAGGCGCGCAAACAGGGACAAGCACAGCACTGTCAGGGGGAATGTGAGTGTCCTCGGCGACAACAAACTTAGCATCACGGCGAATCGAAGGCTCGTCGAGGGGCGCATCACAGAGCGTAGAAAAGACATGCGCACGGGCGCAGTCAATGACGGCGCTGTGGCGGGATAGAAAATCCCAGCCAAGGATGACGTCATGGGAGCTTGCACGGAGAACTAAAAATTCGACAACATATTGTCACAGGCCAGACGGAGAACAGTCGTAAACGTAGAGGGGGACCGCAGAACGGCCGAGGGATTTCATCGCCCAGAACAGAGCCAGCTCGAGCGCGCCTCACGCGAACGCGACCACTTCGTCCTCGTCACGGCTTAGCGCGCAGGTAGCTCGAGCCAGGTCCGTGGCATTAGTCCCCCGAAAAAGAAGAGCATCGTCCCGATGCGAGGGTATGTACAAAGCAGAAAACGAACAGGAAAAGCAGGAAGACAATGTTAAAAAAAACGAACAAAAAGAAATAAATTAAAACGCAGAACCCGAACACAGTTTAAAGTGGAGCGTCATCGCTCTCACGCGAGAAGTATGGCTTAAGTCGCATTTCATGCACAATGTCAGTCCGTGGTTGCCGACGACCGGTAGACACAGTTCCACGTGGAACAACCTCATAATCCACGTTTTCAACACGACGGAGCACCTCATAAGGTCCGAAATATCGGTGCAGCAGTTTTTCGGACAATCCCTTTTGGCGGACAGGGGTCCACACCCACACACGGTCACCGATGTTGTAGGTAACCTCCCTGTGGCGCCGGTTGTAACGTCTGGAGTCCGTGTCTTGTTGAGCTGTGATGTGCAAACGAGCAAGCTGGCGAGCTTGCTCGGCTTGTTCGACAAAGGAGCCCGCATCTGGTGTCAAGTCATCATCCACGCACGGGAGCATGGCGTCCAGCATCATCCGCACTTCTCCGCCGTAGACTAGACGGAATGGTGTAAAGCGGGTTGTTTCTTGAGTCGCAGTGTTGTACTCGAATGTGATGTACGGGAGTATTTGGTCCCAGATTCTGTGTTCCACATCCACGTACATGGAAATCATGTCGGCCAGTGTTTTATTCAGGCGTTCTGTGAGCCCATTTGTTTGGGGATGGTATGCTGTCGTTGTTCGATGGCTGGTGTGACTCAGCTCAAAGATGTCGTGGACAAGCTGAGCTGTGAATGCCTTCCCTCGGTCTGTAATGACGACGGACGGAGCGCCGTGTCGAGGCACGATTGCACGCATAAAGAAGTGCGCAACTTCGAACGCTGTGCCTTGAGGGAGAGCCTGCGTTTCGGCGTAACGCGTCAGGTAATCGGTTGCAACAGCTATCCATCTGGACGGAGAACAGTCGTAGACGTAGAGGGGGACCGCAGAACGGCCGAGGGTTTTCATCGCCCAGAACAGAGCCAGCTCGAGCGCGCCTCACGCGAACGCGACCACTTCGTCCTCGTCACGGCTTCGCGCGCAGGTAGCTCGAGCCAGGTCCGTGGCAAAACCCTCCGCCGTTCTGCGGTCCCCCTCTACGTCTACGACTGTTCTCCGTCTGGCCTGTGACATCTGGTGGAGGTCGCTTGGGTATTCTCGGCTGATGCTCCATCCTTCCTCGGAGAGCCGAAGCACAAGCCCGGTGCCTCTTGTGCGAACCCCCGTCCATCGTGTCAGCCGCAGGCTCCGCGGCTTGTCTCCAGAATTCGGACTCCGGCCTCAAGAGAGCGCACCCATGGCTACGACCACGGCAGCAAGGTCAGACAGCGCCCCGTTCATACCTGCTTCTTTTGTGAGCCTGCAAAATCCCCGGATCCCGAAGCCCTTTCACGGCGGATACTCGGAGGACGCCCAAGACTGGCTTGATCAGTTCGAGCGCGTTGCTCGTTTCAACGGCTGGGACGACAGTGCTAAGATCCGGAACGTCTACTTCAGCTTCGAAGACGCCGCTCGTATCTGGTACGAAAACCGCGAGACGAGTCTAACGACGTGGCAGGACTTTCGTCGCCAGCTGTTGGAGACTTACACCAGCAGCGATCGCCGTGAACGGGCCGAGCGTGAATTGACCGCTCGCATTCAGCTACCAAATGAGAACGTAGCGATGTACGTGGAGGAAGTGACGCGCCTCTGTAACCGAGCGGACCCGACCATGACGGAAGAGAAAAAGCTCAGACACCTGATGAGAGGCGTGAAAGAGCAATTGTTCTGCGGTCTTGTGCGAAGCCCGCCCAGAACAGTCGCCGAGTTCCTCTTCGAGGCTGTGCTCATGGAGAGGGCGCTCCAGCAACGGTACAATTTCTACGACCGGCAGCTAAACCCTATGTCGGCTCTACACCCCCTGGATGCTGCTTCGGGGGCCAATACAAGCTCCCTTCGGGACATCGTGCGTTCTGTGGTCCGTGAGGAGCTGCAGAAACTTCGGGGGATTTTTCCTGTGGACTCTCTGACTAGCGCCATTCGGGAGGAAGTTCAGCAGGCGCTCAGACCACCCGTCGCTCCAGTAGAGCCGCCACCACAGCCAGCTGCTTGGCCGCCAGCGACGTATGCGGACGTGCTGCGCCGTCCTGCGCCGGTTCCCTGCGCGCCACCGTATGCCCCTTCGGTAGTCGCAGTACACGCCGAGCAGCCGGTTCCCTACTGGCAAGCTCGAGGACAGGCGCCGAGAAAGACCGATATTTGGCGTGCGCCAGACCGACGTCCCCTGTGTTACCATTGTGGCGAGGCCGGTCACGTCTTCCGGCGGTGTCCATATCGGCCTCTGGGATTCCGAGGTTTGTCTGCAGGTAGTCCCCGTCCGCGGCATGCCGAACAGCCTCAGGAGTTTGACGAATACGTCACCCGCCGGCGTGGTTCACCACCTCCTCCGCGCCGAACGTCCCGATCGCCTTCACCTCGCCATTCGTCGCCTCATCAGTCCGGTTATGGACCTGGTGCACAGCGTGGGTCCTCGAGCCCGCACCGGGAAAACTAGAACAGGCGACCTTTGGAGGCGAGGCCGCCGAACGCCGCTTGCCGAAAAGCTTCCACCGACGCGCCGACTGACCCTTCCCGAATTGACGACCACGATACCGATGACGACGACGACGACGACGACGAAGACGGCGCCGACGACTGGGTCTGGTAAGACCAAGGTCTCCCTTGACATACCCGTGCTGATTGACTCTAAGGAGGTTAGCGCACTAGTGGATACGGATGCGGACTACTCGATAATGAGAGGTAGGATGGCTAAGGTACTGAAGAAAGTTATGATGCCGTGGGCAGGGTCACAGATACGTACGGCTGGTGGCCACGTGGTTACGCCGCTGGGAATGTGTACGGCCAGAATTACGGTGCGCGGATGCACGTTCGTGGCAACGTTCCTCATCCTGCCTGAATGCTCACGAGACGTCATTCTCGGTCTCGACTTTCTTCGAGAAAATGGTGCGACTATAGACCTTCGAAATCGATTGGTTACATTTTCAACTGAACTCGCCGCCACCAAACCCGCCCCCGAGAATTGCAGAGCCGCACTGTGTATATCGGACGATGCCTTAACGGTGCCTCCACGGGCGAGTATTCTGGCTAGGGTCACTTGCGACGCGACCACTTCGTCCTCGTCACGGCTTAGCGCGCAGGTAGCTCGAGCCAGGTCCGTGGCAATATAAAACATCGGCGATGACTACGCGTGCTGTGCAAGCGGCAGACGGATGAACGGGCTCGGCGCTAGCTGTACGGAGGGAGAGTCCAGAAGATGGGGTGGTAACTTTTCGAAGCGAACGGCAGAAGTTTTCGTTAATGACAGAAACGAAGGCCCCAGTGTCCACAAGCGCAAGTGTCTTGACGCCGTCTACAAACACGTCAAGAAAATTCGGCGGTGAAAGGCGAAGACTTAAGCAGGGCGATGATAGCGCAGTTCGTGCCCCAGGAACTGCGGCTGCTAGTTTTCCGAATCGGCGGGGACGGGGCGACGCCTCATGGGCGACAAGGAGCGGCGGCGAGGGGAGGGCGAGCGGTGGGAAACGTAGGGCTGGCGACCAAGCGCGCGGTCAGGTGAGGTCCCCTGATGCGGTGGTTCGAAAGATGCGCGAAAGGTGCGATCTGTATCGCGGTAGTCCGGCAGGGGGTGGAGAGGCGCAGGCAGAGTACGTCGACATAGGCGAGCGACGTGGCCTGGAAAACCGCAGGCGTAGCAGATCGGTCGGTTGTCAGCCGTGCGCCAAGGATTGTAGGCAGCGGGCGCGAAACGCTGTCGGGAAACAACAGGCGCAGGCACCGCAGGAGGAGCATAGGCATAGGCCTGCGGCCGCGGTGGTCTTCTGACAGCCTCTGCAAACGTGAGAGGCACGGGTGCGGGCGCAGGCGGCACGCTTACTGGAGGGTCGTAGCTTAACGGGGCGGCAACTGGGGTAGGCTGGATCGGAAGTAGACCGGCCTGGGGAGCCAAAGGTGCCGGTTGCCGAAGACTAGGAAGTGCATCGGCGACCTCCTGCGTGATGGCATTCCAGATCTCAGGACTGAGGACGGGCGGTGACGGGTGTGGGTTAGATATGAGCGATAGCTGCCGGGCGACCTCTTCCCGCACGAAGTCTTTGATTGTGGCTAGCAAGTCGTGGTTGATGCCCAGGCCGGAGATGGAGTCGGCAGGCAGGGGAGGGCGACGAGCGCAAAGACGTTGCTCACGCAACTCGTCAAAACTTTGGCACAGTGTATAAACCGAGGCGACGGTGGTGGGGCTCTTCGCCAGCAACATCTGAAAAGCGTCGTCGTCGATGCCTTTCAGGACGTGCTTAATCTTGTCAGCTTCGGACATAGCCGGATCAACACGCTTGCATAAGTCAACTACATCTTCAATGTAGCTCGTGAAAGTCTCGTCCTTGTGCTGAGCTCGGACACGCAGGCTTTGCTCAGCGCGCAGTTTCCGGACGGCGGGACGGCCGAAAACCTCCGCAAGTGTGCTCTTGAAAACGGTCCAGGTGGGGATGTCGGCCTCGTGGTTTCGGAACCACAGGTTCGCTACGTCGCTCAGGTAGAATATAACGTTGGTCAGTTTGACGTTGTCATCCCAATTATTATGGCGGCTCACCCGTTCGTATGATTCCAGCCAATCTTCTACATCCTGGTCGCTGTGGCCGCTGAAAACAGCGGGGTCGCGCTGCCGGACGGCACCGGAGCAGATGACGGGCTGCGGCGGGGGGGCGGGCTGTTGACTGGTCTTGGACATCGGGATGGTGCGGCTGCGAAGGTCCACGGTGATGGGGAACGGTGAACGCAGCAACCTCCACCAAATGAAGAGTGGTTTATTGGCACGTTGAAGCGCCGGCAACGAAGACCCGGGCGCAAGTCGTCTAGGAACCAGCGAGGCGAGAGCCCGGTACACAAGCGGCAGTTCTCCAGCACGAGCCTCTCACGGGCGGCGCTAGCGCTTCGTCGTCGTTGGTGGCGGTGCTGAATCATCATCTTCATTCCATAGGTTAGGTTAGGTTAGGTTAGGTTAGGTTAGGTTCGGCTAGGCTAGGCTAGGTTAGGTTAGATGAGGGGAGGTTAGGTTAGGTCAGGTCAGGTCAGGTAAGGTTAGGTTAGGTTCTCTAGTATGTCAATTTATAGAAATCTACAGAACCCTATACGAAATCTATAGAACTCTATAGGAAATCTATGGAACTCTATAAAAATCTATAGAACTGTATAAAAAATCTATAGAACTCTATAGGAAATCTATAGAACTCTATAGGAAATCTATAGAACTCTAGAAAATCTATAGAATATCTATGGAACTCTATAGAAAATCAATAGAACGCTATGAAAATTTATAAAAACATAGAGACCTACAGAATACCTATAGAAATCTATAGAAAATATATAGAATACATATAGAAATCTATAGAACTCTATAGAAAATCTATAGAATATCTAATGTACTCTATAGAAAATCTATTCCTATAGATATTACCTATTGAACTCTACAGAAAATCTATTGAACTCTATAGAAAACCTATTGAGGTCTATAGTGAATCTATTGACCTCTACAGAAACTAAGGTATAATGTTTCCAAAAGGTGCCTCCAGAATGTAGAGAAAAGAAAACGATACATCCCGGTGATATTGTTACGTAGTGGTGACTGCAGTCGGGCAAACAGCTAAACAGCGAGAATGTCTTTGAAGCAAAACCCTTTATTTTGGCTGACTTGCGCCCGCAAAGAACTGAATCACTCGGCGGCGGCATAGCAACAAGCGTGCTCGGCGGTCGTCGAACACAATCCCCGCCGCAGTCCGCCGTGCTCTTTTCAAAGCTGATAGCGAACATTAGAACATTCTGGCTCAAAGCAGAATCGGCTTCGCCAGGATGCGATCAATCGAGCTAAATCTAGGCGCGTCTTGCGTCACAAACGAAGCGATGAAGCGGCGTGTCGGCAGCCGTGAAGCATGAACAAACACTGCAAACAAACGCTACAAAGATTCGCCGCATTACTCCCCTCTCAAAGAAGCATAGACTTGATGCGTTAGAACATAATGCGGCTATAAATAATGATAAACTGACTGTGCAAAAATAAACACCGAATGTGGAAACACGGCGTCTTTTAGCATGCATGATAGGGCTTTAGGCGTACGACATGGACTACTTCTGGTCGCACGCGGCGTCGCTGGGATGCAGTCATTTGGTCAGGAACGACTTCATAGTCCAATTCACCTAGCCGACGAAGAACCTTGTACGGGCCGAAATAGCGGCGCAAAAATTTTTCACTCAATCCTCGGCGGCGAATCGGTGTCCGCGTTGTCTCTTCGTAGGTTGTAGCGTCTGGCGTTGGTCCGCTGCTGGTTTTTGATCCATAATCGGGCAAGTCTCCGGGCTTCTTCTGCGAGGCGTTGAAAGTAGGCGTCGACGTTACTCGGTAACGTTCGGCAGCATGGCGTCTAGCGTGGCCGTGGCCTCTTTGCCACGGTCGAGCCTAAATGGTGTCATCTGGGTGGTCTCCTGCACTGCGGTGTTGTAGGCGAAGACTACGTAAGGCAAGATGACGTCCCAGCTCTTGTGTTCGGCATCAACATACATGGCGAGCATATCGGCGATGGTTTTGTTGAGGCGGTCGGTCCGTCCTTTGGTCTGCGGGTGGTATGCAGTTGTTCTCCGGTGGCTGGTTTGGCTGTAATGGAGGATGTCTTGCGTCAGTTCCGCCTTGAATGCTGTTCCTCTGTCAGTGATGAGCACATCGGGGGCGCCGTGTCGCAGAAGAATGTTCTCCACGAAAAATTTGGCGACCTCTGCTGCTGTTCCGTTCGGTAGGGCTCTAGCCTCGGCGTATCGCGTCAGGTAGTCGGTCGCTATGATGATCCACTTATTTACAGATGTTCATTTCGGGAAAGGGCCAAGCAAGTCCATGGAGATCTGCTGAAAGGGCCTTGAGGGGGGTTCAATGGTGTTCAGAAATCCTGCTGGTCGAGTTGGAGGGGTCTTACGTCACTAACAATCTCGGCAGGTTTTCACATAATGTGCGACATCAGAAGACAGTCGGGGCCAGTAATGCTTGTCTTGAATGCGGCGAAGGGTGCGAGAAAACCCGAGATGTCCAGCTGTCGGCTCGTCGTTTGAGGCCTGAACTTCTCCGCGCAGACTAACAGGTACAACAAGGAGGTAGGCTGTCTTGTTTGCTGCAAAGTTCTTCGAGGACAACGTTTTGCAAAACAGAACCAAGACAATCTTCGCTTGAACGAGGCAGCGGTGAAGAAACCTTGCCTTCGAAGTATTCGATGATGCATTTTATGTCGGGGTCCGCGCGTTGCTGTTGTTCAAAAGAGCTGGGGCTGATGGGTCCCAGGAAGGCGTCCTCATCGTCGTCCGGCGGTGGTGCATCTACAGGGGCTCGTGACAGGCAGTCGGCGTCAGAGTGCTTGCGTCCGGTCTTGTAAACGACGGCTACGTTAAACTATTGCAGCCGCAGGCTCCATCGAGCGAGGCGGCCGGAGAGGTCCTTCAAACTGGCAAGCCAGCACAGTGCGTGCCGATCGCTGACCCCCTTTAACGGTCGTCCGTACAGCTAGGGGTGGAATCTCGACATAGCCCCGATGATGACAACACTCACTGTACTGCCACTCTGGTAAAAGTGCTTGGGGCAGTGTAGGAACAGTTGTTTTCAGTCTGCGGTCCATGAGGAGTTCAGATGGTGAGTATCCCTCCTGTCCTGGTGTTGCTCTATGAGCAAGAAGGCCTTCAGCGATACTTTCTGACTTACGAAGTATGTTTTTTGCAGTCTGTACAGCTCTTTCGGCTTCCCCATTACTTTGAGCATAGTGAGGGCTGGAAGTTATGTGTTTGACACCCCACTTGCTCAGAAATTGTGCAAACTCTAGCGAAGTGAACTGTGGGCCGTTATCTGACCGCAACACATCTGGGATGCCATAGCCAGCAAATTGTTGGCTGAAGAAATTAGCAACCCGCTTGCTTTGCGTTCCATGTAGCTCTTCCGCTTCGAAGAACTTTGAGTAGTAGTCGACTGCGATGATGTAGTTCCTACCATCCAGGTGGAACAAGTCGGTGCCAACTGTTTGCCATGGATGGGCGCTCTGGGAGGTCAGTCTGAAGGAGATGCTCGGTTGGTACTCGGCGGTGCTTGGTACAGGTTGGGCATCTGCTCACGAATACCTCAATGTCATGACTGATCCCTGGCCACCATGCAGCCTCACGTGCTCTGGATCGGCATCTAACTATGCCCTGATGTCCAGTATGCAGTCGTTCCAGAACTTCTTGGCGTAGACTTGGTGAAAAGACGAGCCTTGTCTCCCTAAGCAGCAGTCCATGCACAACAGACAAATCGTCAGCCACACTTGCATATTTCCGTACTTCCGGAGTCAATCCTTCTGTTTTAGGCCATTTGGTTTTACAGTAGTGAATAACCAATGAGATTGCAGCATCCTTTGTGAGCTCAACTCTGGTTCTCTCCAACATCTCAGCTGAGGCTGGCAGTAGTTAGACTGTCAGGAGCTCGTAGTCTTGAACAGCTGATGCAAGGTCTCCACTTGAACAGTGTAGTGGCTTGCGTGATAGCACGTCTGCTGTGTGCATGTCTTTCCGCGGTGTGTGTGTGTGATGGTGAAATCGTACCCGAGCACACGCATGCGGAAACGTTGAAGTCTTGGAGTCATTTCATCAATACGCTTCGTTGTGAACAGAGACACTAATGGCTTGTGGTCGGTTTCGATGTGAAAGCCCAGTCCCAGAACGCACATTCTGAAGCGTTCACACGCCCATGTTGTCGCAAGTGCTTCTTTTTCCACTTGAGCATACCTTTGCTCTGTCGATGTCATCGCTCGTGAGGCATAGGCTACAGG
Source organism: Amblyomma mixtum (assembly GCF_055824585.1). Classification (NCBI taxonomy): domain Eukaryota; kingdom Metazoa; phylum Arthropoda; class Arachnida; order Ixodida; family Ixodidae; genus Amblyomma; species Amblyomma mixtum. The sequence goes on along the minus strand of NW_028317651.1, from coordinate 8,141,897 downwards.
CTGCCGCCTGCCTTCACTGTCTGTCTGGAGGAGTACGGCTCCCATGTCATAAGACGATGCGTCCGCTGATATGGTCAAAAGCTTCTGTGGACCATAGTATCATAATACCGGAGTTGACATCAAGTCTCCCTTGATTGCTTCGAATGCTCTGTTGAACCTGGGACCAACACCAACTCGCTTCACTGTGTAGCAGTTCTCGCAGTGGCTGGGTCTTCTCAGTCAGCTTCGGGAGAAATTTTGCCAGTTGATTAACCATACTGGAAAATTGGAGCGCAGCAGTAACAACCATGCCCATTAACCATGCTCAGGAACGACCTTAGTTCGGCCGTGTTCTCTGGCGGTGGCATCCTTCTAATGGCTTCTGTCTTTTCTGGGTCAGCAATGATGCCATCACTGTCGAGAATGTGCCCATGAAACATCTCTTGATTTCCGGAGTTCCCACTTGTCCGGATTCAGTGTCATTCCAGCCTCCTTGAGGCGTCGGAGCACTGCTGCGAGCTTGGCATCGTGGTCCCCCCTGTCTTTGCCGTACACGACTATGTCATCTTGGTGGCAAGCCTGCCCTGGTAGCCTTTCTAGGATGCGGAGCATTTTCCTCTGAAAAAATTCCGGCGCTGTGGCTATGTCAAAGGGTAGTCGTAAGAACTGAAATCTTCCAAATGACGTGATGAATGTGGTTAGTTTTTGCGATTCCAGTGCAAGCGGTGTTTGCCAATAGCCGGCATTTGCATCCAGCTTGCTAAACACTTTTGCATTTGCCAGGTTTGCCAGGTTCTCTTCGACTGTGGGCATGATGACTCTTTCACGTATCACCTGCTGGTATAGCTGCGTGTAATCTATGCAGATTCGTATCTCGTTCTTCTTCTTAGCGATCACCATTGGTGCACACCATGCCATTGCGTGGTCCACTTGCTTGATGACCCCCAGCTTCTGCATTCTGTCAAGTTCTTTTCTTACTTTGGGCAAGAGAGGAACTGGCACTCGTCGAGGCACGGCTACAGCACAAGGTGTAGCCTTTGGCTCGAGTGTCACTTCGTATGCCGTCTTCATTTCCCCTAGCCCAGTGAACAACGAGCGGAACTATGCTCTAGCCTCGGGTAGCTCACCATTTTGAGCAGGCCTTTGTTGAATGTTTGCATCCACAGCATCCAGGTGTGCTAGGACATCTAAAACACGTATGGCGGGTCGTCCCAGCAACGCCGTTTGCAGACCTTCCACTACAAAAACTCTTTGACGAGCTTTGTTTCGCCAAGCAATGGTAGCACTGAACATTCCTCTTGACATGATCGGCGTTCTGCCTGGTCCGAAGAGTCTCTTGTCTGGCAGTTTAAGCTTCTCCATGCGGCTGTCCACATACTGTCACGTTGTAGTGACGGCAGTCCAGCGGTCAGGAAGACACCAGAAATACTTGCAAACGAAGCTCTTTATTTGGGCTGACTTGCGCCCGCAAAAGAACTGAATCACTCGGTGGCGGCGTAAGCAACAAGCGTGCTCGTCAATCGTCGATCTACGAATGCCCGCTGCTCACGGCATCGTTCAATTTAAAGTCGGCAAGGAAACTTCGAGATAACAGGTCGAGATCATCTAGAGTAATCTGGAAACACGTAGATGCAGCTGTTCATGGCTGCGAACATTCGAGATTAGACCGGTCGCTTCTCGCGTCAAGAACAAAAATGATAACACCACTTTCCTGCGGCCTTGCGCGAACGAACGGACACTACAATGATATGTGGCATTACCCCCCTCCCAAAGAAGCATCGTCTCGATGCTTTAAAATGAAAATCAACGCGGAGAATGCTTCGAGAACTTAGAGTCCTTTAGCGTTCCTAATAAGGTGTAAGAACAGCGGTAAAAGCTTCAAGTCTGGCCGTGTCGTCGTAGTCGTCGTCGTCGGTGTTGTAGTTTTTGTCGTATTTGTCGTCGTAGTCGTAGTTGTCGTCGTCGTCGTAGGGATCGTCGTCGTCGTAGGGATCGTCGTCGTCGTAGGGATCGTCGTCGTCGTAGGGATCGTCGTCATCGTAGGGATCGTCATCATCGTAGGGGTCGTCGTCGTCGTAGGGGTCGTCGTCGTCGTAGGGGTCGTCGCTGTCGTAGTGGTCGTCGTTGTCGTAGGGGTCGTCGTCGTCGTAGGGGTCGTCGTAGTTGAGGCATAGTCTTGTGTTTTCGTTGATGGAGAATCTTGGTCCTTGCGCTTAGAAGCAACCTCACCTCCAGAGGCTGCTTTATTCAATTTAACCTTCGGGGGCTGGGGGAGCGTCCACGCGTCGCGTAACCTCGGCTAGGAGATACAAAGCGCGGTGAAGATGGCGACGGGGAACGTGATAGGCGGCTCGGCGATGAGCATCCTTCCCGACGCAAAAACTTCTCGATTTCGGCTGGTCGCTGGCCGGGTCGGGGTCGTGGAGCGTCGTAAGAAAACACTCGGATGCCCAGTCTTCTGTATGGACAGTGCCGGAGGACGTGACCGGCTTCGCCACAGTGGAAGCATAGTGGACGGCGCTGGTCGGGAGTTCTCCACTCGTCGCATTTCCTCGTCTGTGTGCGGCGCTCGTAGAACGGGCGGGTTGGGGCGAGAGGGCAGCGGTCCAACGCAGCTTGCTGTGAGCGATAGGGGCTTGGGTCCCGTCGTCGAGGTGCAGGACGGCGCACTGCTGCGGCGTAAGTCATGACTGGGGGCTGCAGAGGCTGCGTGGATGATGGCGTCACACCCAAGGCCTGCTGAACTTCGCCCCGGATGACGTCAGTGAGCGAAGTAAGCTGCGGCTGCGTTCCCGTTGGCAGCAATCGTCGGAGCTCTTCACGCACAACTTGACGTATAACCTCCCGCAGGTCATTGCTGTTAGCGTTGTCCAGGCAGCTTGCTGAAAAAACGCGCTGCTGGCGGTCATACTGGCGGGCTCGGGCATCAAGAGTTTTTTCCATCGTGGATGCCTGTTCTACAAATTCCGCGACGGTTTTCGGTGGGTTGCGGACGAGGCCGGCAAAGAGTCTCTCTTTGACTCCTCGCATAAGAAGCTTTACTTTTTCTTCTTCTTTCATGTCTGCGTCGGCACGCCGGAAGAGACGCTTCATCTCCTCAGTGTGCATTGCAACGGTCTCGTTTGGATGTTGCATGCGAGACTGTAGCAGCTGCTGGGCTCTCTCCTTTCGCACGACGTTCGTGAAGACCTTCAGAAGCTGCTCCTTGAAGGTTTCCCAGTTCGTGAGGCTAGCTTCCTCATTCTCAAACCAGATTCTTGCTGGTCCCTCCAAGGCGAAGAAGACGTACCTAAGTTTCGTAGCATCATCCCAGTTGTTGAAGACAGCCACACGGTCGAACTGTTCCAGCCATTCTTCGGGGTCGGCGCTAGGCGAAGCGTCGAAGGTTGGTGGCACTCGGGGCTGCTGAAGAATGATTGGAGTCGTCGTCTGGGGCAAGCTCATGGTAGACGTTTCTGCTGGCTTTCGCTTCCGGGTAGGGTTCGGCAGAATCCCGAACTCAGGTGCGTCCCCTTGCAGGCATCGGCTTGCGCGGTGGACTGGACCCAGGTCCTGCGGTAGATGACTCAGAGGGCTTGCGTCACGACTTGTAGGGGGTGTGCGGAACATGGAAGGCTACCCAGCACCTCCACCAGATGTCACGTTGTAGTGACGGTCAGGAAGACACCAGAAATACTTGCAAACGAAGCTCTTTATTTGGGCTGACTTGCGCCCGCAAAAGAACTGAATCACTCGGTGGCGGCGTAAGCAACAAGCGTGCTCGTCAATCGTCGATCTACGAATGCCCGCTGCTCACGGCATCGTTCAATTTAAAGTCGGCAAGGAAACTTCGAGATAACAGGTCGAGATCATCTAGAGTAATCTGGAAACACGTAGATGCAGCTGTTCATGGCTGCGAAAATTCGAGATTAGACCGGTCGCTTCTCGCGTCAAGAACAAAAATGATAACACCACTTTCCTGCGGCCTTGCACGAACGAACGGACACTACAATGATACGTGGCAATACTATGAGGATGGGATGACAGTAACATCTGCTCCAGTATCGACCTTAAACTGGACGGGACTTCCATCAACAAATGCTGTGATGAACCAAGGTTCCTGACCATCGGTATTGTTGATCTCCCCAAGGAATACTCGTCGATGGCCGTCTCGATAACTGCTGGCGTGCAGACAAACACACTGTGGCAAAGTGACCGGTTTTTCCACAGTTATTGCACACTTTCCCCGATGCCGGGCACTGTCTTGAAGTGCTGTTGTGCACTGCCGCACCATTTGCACACGTTCTGGCCGGTTTCCTGTCCGCCTGAAGGCTTGGCTGCTTTCTGTGGCGCGTATTTGTTCTTTGGTCGTCCTTTCGGGCGTCGCAGCTCCTCAACTGCAGCGTTTTGTTCAGCCGTCTCGTGCAACTCGTTCTGCTGCCTTTTCACAACCTCTGAGTTTCGCGCCATTTTTGTTGCAGACTGTAGAGTAAGCTTGCGATCGAGTGGCATCCTCTCGCTAAGCCCAACGTCCAAAAGTCCTACTACGAGGCGGTCACGAATGAGCTCATCCTTGAGTTTGCCGCATTCGCACGTCTCGGCAAGTTTGTGCAAGTCTATAATGAACGCCTCGACCGACTCACTGCTTTGCTGAACCCGACGGTTGAACCTTGCCCTCTCGTAAATTATGTTCGTGCAGGGTATGAAATGCTCCTCAAACTTGCTTTTAACAGTAGCATAGTTCGCCATTTCAGCGCCTGTCAACTTCAGTGACGCTAGAATATCTTCAGCTTCCTTCCCCATTGCATACAAGAAGGTGTTTACTTGCGTTGTTTCGTCACGGAGGTGGAGTGAAGAGACGAGTCGGTAGCGTTCCCACCTTGCAATCCAGCGTTTCCAGTCCGCTGGGTCACGGAAGTCCAACTTTTCGGGAAGCTCGATGGCGACGGGATTGAAGAAATTCCCGCCATTTTCATGCTGCGCTGCGGCGGCCCTTTTTGTGGCGTCTTCTCTCTCGTCAGACATGCTGGAGGCTGATTTATTTATTTATATATTTATTTCACATACTTTCAGGGCCAGAAGGCATTACAGAAAGGAGTGGTACAACAAAAAAAATACAGTGCATAGTTATACAAAACAAGTTATATGATGGCAGAAAACAGTTTTCTTGAAGTTCTCAACATCGGTAATGGCAGCGATGGAGGGAGGAAGGTCGTTCTAGTCAACGCTGGTTTAGGAATAAAAGAATCATGACACAATTTTGATCTCGAAAATGGAACACCGACTTTAAATATATGATTGGAACGGGATGAAATGTATGAAGGGCTCGAAAAAAGATGATCCTTTAAAAGAGGGTTATGGTGATACAGTCTGTGGAAAAGACATAGTCGAAAACACTTCCGGCGCGAAGAAAGGTCTGGTAAGGCAAGTGTGTTTTTCATAGAAGTAATGCTGGCGTAACGGGAATAGTTAGTTAAGATGAAACGTGCTGCACGATTTTGAATGGATTCTAGTGTGTTTATCAGTGTGATTATATTAGGATCCCAAACTGCAGATGCATATTCTAACTTTGGTCGTACTAATGTTTTATAAAGGGTTAGTTTTATCGGCAGAGGCGCGGTAGAGAAATTTCGGCGCAAGTATCCAAGAGTCCTGTTGGCGTTATTTGCGACATGTTCGACGTGTCTATGCCATGATAAGTTACGTGAGATATGAACGCCTAGGTATTTGTAGGAGTTCACTGATTCAAGTGGAATGTCGTGAAGAACATAAGTACGCTTGTTATCAGTGATGTTAGCGCGACGTGACACATGCATCGTTTTACATTTATTAACGTTTAGTCGCATGCACCACTGATCACACCAGTTAGATACGCTTGTGAGACCATCCTGAAAATAAATAGAATCAGTTTGGTTAGATATTTTGTGATAGATGACGCAGTCGTCTGCGAAAAGCCTGATAGAAGAATGAGAGATGCATTCAGGAATATCGTTAATGTAAATTGGGAAGAGAAGAGGTCCCAGTACCGACCCTTGTGGTACACCGGATGTCACAGAGGTGTGAGAGGAGGAACAGCCGTTAGCAGAGACATATTGAGTTCGATTCGATAAGAAGATTTTAATCCAATTCAGTACGTTAGGGTCAATATTAAGCATGCTAAGCTTAAGAATTAGGAGATCGTGGGAAACAGTATCAAAAGCTTTCGTTGAAGTCCAAAAACACACAGTCTACATCAATGTTCAAGTCAGTGTAAGCAAAAAGGTCATTAGTAAAACATACAAGCTGTGTTTCACATGAAAATGTCTTCCTGAAACCGTGTTGTTCTGCTGAAAAGAAGGAATTAGACTCAAGGAAATCAATCAGATGAGAGTATAAGATATGCCCCAAAATTTTACATGGTATACTTGTGAATGATATAGGACGATAGTTATCGGGAGAATGAGTGTTAACTGATTTTGGTACTGGAACAACCTTGCCAACCCTCCAATCGCCTGGAAGTACTGAGGAACAGAGTGACTGGGAAAAAAACATTGAAAGCATAATAGAAGAGTAGGGTTCAGAGAGTTTCAGCATTTTAGAGCTGATTGCATCGTCACCGGGCGAAGAAGACATTTTCAAGTTTTCAACCAACTTTTGCACGCCGACCCAGTCAATACTGATAGGGTCCATAGGCAAATAAGAGAAAGTAGTTACAGACGATAAAATATTAGCACTTTTCTGGAAAACGGAAGCAAACACATCATTTAAAACGGAACAACACTGGTTCGGAGGAATGGAAATATTGTCAGAACGGGTTAGTTGAATTACCTTATCTTCTTTGCCCCCAACAATATTCCAGAATTTACGCGGATTAGATTGCAGAAGTGATGGGAGGGTGTTGTCAAAAAAGTTCTGTTTAGCATCTTTAACAGCTATTAAATATTCAGCATGAATGCGATGATATGCTGCCCAGCGTTCAGGAAGGTTAGATGCTTTAGCGCGACGAAAAATACGCTTCTTTTTGTTGCATAAGCGGCGTAGGGTTTTGGTAAACCACGGAGAGGTAGTATTTGAGACAATCCTAATTTTAGGTACGTATCTATCTATTAATTCTATCAGTTTATTTTTGTACAATGACCAGTTTTCTTCAATAGTAAGTTCGGAAAAGTTCTCAGTGTAGTCGGCAATGAATGAGTCTAGTTCAGCTGTGATGGACGTGGTATCGGCGGCATTGTAATCACATATGGTCTTAACTATTTTCTTAGGACGAACATTCTTCCTAATTGTGAAGTGAAGCAGTGAGTGGTCACTCAGTCATTCTAGGCACGTTGGCGGAGAGACCAAATCTGGAGCTGTAGTAAAACAGAGGTCTAAAATATTAGACGATGTGCTGGTGGTACGTGTGGGTTTGTTAATTAGCTGGGTTAGATTAAAATCAGCGCAGGTGTCTAAAAAATTAGTGCACTCGGAGGATGGGTGCTTAAGGGAGGGAATACAGTTTCGCCACACTATGTTTGGGAAGTTAAAATCACCCAGTAGGAGTAAGTGTGATTTCGGGTGTCGGACAATTAATTTATTCAGGGCATCATGAAGGTCGGCGCAAAAAGTAGTAGGTGAGGATGGGGATCTATAACAAGCGCAAAAGATAAGGTCACCCTTTGGAAAGTTAACATGGATGCAAACGATTTCTAGTGGTGAATCGATAGAGATAGCAAAGGAATTGATAGCAGAGCTCACGGCAATCAGTACACCTCCGCCTGTTCGGAAATCGCGGTCGTATCTGTAAAACTTGCATGTTTTTTCGCAGTCTAGTATTTCGCTATTCTTTATTTTTGCTGAGAGCCAAGTTTCGGTGAGCACAACAATATCAGCCGAGCATGCATCCATATGTGACGATAGTGATGTACGTTTGTTGATGACACTTCGGACATTAGTGAAAAGAAGCGATATGTAGTCTGTTTGCGTTCGATCATGAGATAGCTATGCTGAGCTTGAATGTGCGGTGGGTGAACCTGGTGGTGTGATGTCTCTTTTTGGGGTAATTGCACTCCTGGCTGGTCCGATTTCGCATACTTCGTCAGTAGCTGCACAATAAGCGTAGCATATTTTACCTATGATCAATTTGTTGTGGCGTAAAGAATAGAATTGGCCGCTAGCCTTGCCGAAATCACTAAGGGCTGCGTGGTCGCTCACCTCTCGGTCGTCTTCCGTGTTCACTTCACCGTTGACACACCGCTGCCACCATGTCGCGTTACCGAGGAAATGACGACCCTTGTTAACAGCACACACACATTTATTGCACTGCCGTAGCTCCAACCATGGCGCCGGCCACCGGGCAATTGCCCGCGCTCGTTTCCCGCCGCTCTGTGCGTTCACCCCAGTCCCCACACGGGGTGGTGGCGCCATCTCTCGCGCCCGCATTCAACCACTATACACGACACTTCCCATTTAAATGGCTCGGCTGCCTTTGTCAGGTGGGTCAGTGGCTCGGCGATGCGCGAAAAGTTCTTCACAAATCTTCGGCAGTATGCGCACAGTCCGAGGAATCTGCGCACAGCTTTCTTATCGGCCGGTGGCGGAAACATTGCGATAGCAGCGGTTTTCTGCGGGTCTGGCCGTACTCCCTCTTGCTAACGATGTGGCCTAGAAACAGCAGCTCTTCATCGGCAAAGTGGCACTTCTCTGCTTTCAAAGTAAAGCCGGACGATTTTATTGCGTCTAGTACTGTTCGAAGTCTTTTATTGCGAAAGCAATACTGCTAGCACTTTTCTGCCGTCGGTGGAGGTCGTTCCTTCGCTCACGTGACAGCGTGACGTCACGACCACAGGAGAGCAGGGGCCCCAACTCGTCTGTTCGGCCGTAGTCGTTCCTTCGCTCGGCGCTGCGGCTACCACGTGACGGCCTCCTCAGGCCGCCGCGTGAGGGCGCTCGCTAGGAGAAGATAAATGGGGCGCCGGAGGCGCGCTCCGCTTAGTCATGTCTGGGCGTAATCCCTTATTGCTAACAATGTGGCCTAGAAAAAGCAGCGTTTCATAGGCAAAGTGGCACTTCTCTGCTTTCAAAGTTAGGCCGGACGATTTGATTGCGTCTATATAGTACTGTTCGAAGGCTTTTTAGGTGCTCCTCAAAGTTCGAGGCAAAGACAACGACGTCATCTAAATATACCAGACAAATCCGCCACTTCAGGCCTGCCAGCACTGTATCCATTACTCGCTGAAATGTCGCTTGTGCGGAACAGAGACCAAACGGCATCAACTTGAACTCGAAGAGGCCATCTGGAGTGACGAATGCGGTCTTCTCGTGATCTCTTTCATGGACCTCTATTTGCCAGTAGCCGCTCTTGAGGTCCATCGTTGAGAAATACTTAGCGTTGTAGAGCAGGTCTAGTGTGCCGCCGATGCGGTGGATGGGGTAAATGTCCTTCTTTGTGATGTTGTTCAAGCGGTGGTAATCAACACAGAATCGAAGTGTGCTCTCTTTCTTTTTCACTAGAACAACTGGTGCAGCCCAGGGGCTGCACCGGTTGAAGCTTGGATGACGTCGTCGTGAAGCATTTTAATTTTTTTCCACTTGGTCCCGGATGGCTTGTCGTTCTCGTGGTGACACTCGGTGGGGGCTTTGGCGGAGTGGTCGAGCGTGCTGGTCGGTTGTAATGTGATGTTTGGCAATCGGCGTTTCTCGGACCTTCGGCGATGACGAAAAACACTCACTGTAGCTTCGAAGGAGATAGCGGATCGGGTCGGGTCTGTTCCGGGGCAGGGCTGGGTTTATGTCGAAAGAGGGCGAGTTCTTTTGGTCAGGCGAATCTTCTTCGAATTGGTCGGAGAGGGCGAAGAAGTCTCGTACGCCGGATATTTCGTCGAGGAAAGCAATCGCCGTTCCTTTGTTAACGTGCCGGTATTCTTCGCTCAAGTTAGTCAGCAGTACATCGGCTTGTCCTTTGCGGAAATGTGCGATGCCTCTTGCGATGCCGATTCCTCGGTCGAGAAGCACCTGCATGTTCCCCTCGATAATGGCTTCAGTGTTATTCGGTTCTGTAAAGCCTACGGTGACGATGACGCTTGAGCGGGGTGGGACACTCACTTGTTCCTCCTGGACACTAAGTGCAACGTGATTTCCGGAGTCCTCATCGACGGGATGGCCTCGTCCGTGGAAAGTGTGATCAGCTTGGATCGCAGGTCGATGATTGCCTGATGCTCATTAAGGAAATCCATGCCCAAGATCACTTCGCGGTAACATTGCCGTAGCACTACGAAGGTTGCGCGATAGGTATGTCCCTTGAGAGTCACTCGCGCTGAGCACCGTCCTGATGGCGTAATGAGGTGGCCCCCTGAGTTGCGAATTTGCGGGCCGTCCCAAGCGGTCGTTACTTTCCTCAGCTGCGCAGTGAATGGTCCATCCATCACCGAATAATCAGCTCCTGTGCCGACGAGAGCGGTAACTTTCCGGCCGTCGATAACGACTTCTAAGTCGGATGTCCTGGCTCTGGCGTTGCACGTAGTCTTCGGCGTCGGGTTGCGGCTTCGTCGGGTACGTATGTGAATTGTGGATGTGGCGTGTGGTCGAAGCTTTTCCTGATGACGGCGTCGTTTTAAAGGTGGTTCGCGTCGTGATCGAGGTTGTCATTGTATGCGGCGTCGGCGTAGTGGGTGCGACGTCTTGATACGACATGGTCGCTGGAGGATCTTCGTCGTTTCCTCGGCAACCAACCTGGCCTCCACAGGTTGCTTTGTTTAGTTTCCCCTACGGGGGCTAGGGGACCTTCCTCGGACAGCCGTGGCGTAGCTGCGGCCCGGTGATGCAAAACGTGCGGTGTACGGCGACGGCGAGCGGGACAGACGGCTTGACGACACGTACTCCCCTCTGTGCAGGTAGTCGTCAATTTTCCGTGGTCGCTGACCAGGGAATGGTCGTGGGGCTTCGATGGCGAAACCTCGCAGGCCGATGCGTATGTACGGGCAAGGACGAAGTATATGACCGGCTTCGCCGCAATGTAAGCACAGTGGGCGGTCGTTGGAAGTCCTCCAGGCGTCGCACTTCCTGGGGCTTGCGCGGCGTTCGGGAACAGCTGGTTCACGTCGAAGAGGCGGACTTTGGCTCTTGCGTTGGGCTGAGGACTGCGCAGTGCAGCGGCGTAGGTTAAGGCTGGAGCTTCAGCAGGAGGCGAAGATGACGGGGTGCCAAGCGCATGCTGCAATTCTTCGCGTACGATTTCAAGGGTCGCTACTTGAGGCTGGTTGGAAGATGGTAGTAGGCGACGCAGCTCTTCCCATACAATTTCGCCGATAACATCCCGCAGGTTGCCTCCGAATGCTTCGCCATCCGAGAGGGCAGTCGAGGTCACTTGGGGCAGTCGAGGAAAATGATGGGCTCGTGCTTGCAAGGTTATCTCAATGGCGACTGCTTCAGTGGTGAATTCCGCGACCGTCGTCGGTGGATTGCGGGTGAGAGCGCCGAAAAGTGCCTGTTTAGCATCACGCATCAAATTCTGTCATGTCAGGACCGACCCGTCGAAAAAGGCGCTTCATGTCTTCTACGTACGCGGTTAGTCTCATTCGGGTGTGGTATGCGTGATTGTAGAAGGAGCTGAGCTCTTTCTTTCATGATGTTGCTCGTGATGGCCTTCAGGAACTCCGGCCTGAATAATTCCCACGTCGCTAGAGAAGCTTCGCGGTTTTCGAACCAAACTCTCGCGGGTCCTTCCAAGGCGAAGAAAACATGGCTCAGTTTGGTCTGGTCGTCCCAACTGTTGAACACGGCGACACGCTCGAACTGTTCCAGCCATTCTTCGGGATCCTCGCCCGGTGAAGCGTTGAACGTTGGCGGCAGTCGGGGCTGGTGTAAAATAATAGGGGCTGGTGTCGTAGCCATGGCTGACGTCGAAATTGAGGGGTCGTTCATCGCTCGCGTGTTGTCCGGTAGCAGTCCGAATTCTAGTGGACGCCTGTAGAGACGACGGCTGCTTCGCCCTTCGCCTTCGGTTGGGACGACTTCTGCGGCTTTCTCGGGATCTTCTTCGAGACAGCTCGGGCTGCTTTGACGTCTCCCAGGGTGTGAGGGCGACCGGGACATCCGTTAGCACCTCCACCAGATGTCACGTAGTGGTGACTGCAGTAGGGCAAACAGGAAAACAGCGAGAATGTCTTCGAAACGGAACTCTTTATTTGGGCTGACTTGCGCCCGCAAGGAACTGAATCACTCGGCACCGGCGTAGCAACAAGCGTGCTCGGCGGTCATCGAACAGAATCATTGCCGGTGTCAGCCGTGCTGGAAAGTTACTAGAACATTCGGGCGTAGAATCGGCTCCGCCTGGATGCGATCAATCGAGATACATCTAGGCGCGTCTTGCGTCACAAACGAAGCGATAAAGCGGCGTGCCGGCAGCCTTGAAGCATGAACAAACAAACACTACAAACAAACGCTACAAAGATTCGCGGCAATATACATTGTGCTACGTCCCTACGTTGTGCTACGTTGTGCATATCTTTCGTTACACACGCGTTATGCTACACGTTTGCACACACCCACGCACCACGCACGAACGCAAGCACGAGCCCCGAAAGCGCACGTAGCGGGCGTCTTCATAACTGCGTCGTGTCATGCGACCGATTGAGCGAATATCGCGCTGGCAACATGCGCTGAATTTTGAGAAAACTATATTCGCAAAATCAGTGATCAAGAATGCAAGAGAAGTATTGTTCTTTATGGCCTTTATGGCAACCTTGACTGAGGAATAAGTGAGCACGCTGTCTGCCCCATGGACCAAGTAAAATTATAGAAACAGAACTCAGAAAATCATAGAGTGACGGAAAACGAGGAGATAGTTTCCTACACTCCATCAATGCGAAGAGTTGAATATTTTGTTTTTGTGCGATGCTCTTCACTTGTGGCCATGAGTATTTTCAAGCGTGTACTAATACAGGCATGCATTTCGAGGCTACACCTTCGACTTGACGCAAGAAGCCACCCGAAAAAAGTACATGTGGGATAATTTTAAGTTTCACCGCGTTTCTAACCTTTAAGGCGCAACCATAGAAGTGTGTGGCTTTGTAAACAGCTCGACTATCGCCATAAGTCACCAGTGCATGTCTCTAGGAGGAATTTATACTTGCAAAAATTAGCGCTCTATGCTGAGCGGTGGGAAGCGACTTCTTCATGGCAGAAAAGCAAGACGAAAAGACTAGAAACTGAGCGAAGAGACATAAACAGTAAATGGATGGCCTAGGGTGCACAGTAAGGCGGAGTTTGCGACATGAATGGGAACAGAGGTGGAAGAAGCCGTCCGAAGAGGCGCACTTTCGCCTGGCGCCACAGACGCCACGACAAGACGACAGCGGGCCGGGGCATCTGTCGCGGTAAAGAGGCGCCGAGATCCCCTTCGCAAACAGCGACCGAGAATTGAAGAGCGACGTTCATTTCATGCAGCAGCATTCCCAGCATGTAGTCTAGCCAAGCCATCACCACACGCCCTTGAACACTTGGCCACAGAAGCCAGAACAATAAATGAAGTTTCTCTTGAAGACTTCACGCGGAAGGCGTCCTGGGCGACAGCACGAAATGCAAGCGCAACGAGACAAATTCATAAAGCTTTCTGTAGTGACACCGCTCGATATCTATACATTGCTACAAAACACGGCACACAACGCATGCATTACTGCAATGTGGTATTCCAGATTTAGCACGGATTGGAACAGTTTTTAACGCGAGAGCATTATACTCCTGCCTCAATGGCGCATTTAGTGCCACTTTCAACAACCCACGGAACACAAAAAGCGCTAATAGACGCCTAAAAAATGTCTTCGTAAAAAAGCTTGACATCTAAAAGAAGTTTCATCTAAGCAGTTTTTTAGACTTAAGACATTGACTAGCCCTCTATTAGCTCTGCTAACGCTACGCTTGTATACGGCTAGAAAACTTCTGAGGTAGAACTTTTCTAGAATTTTTTTAGACGTTCCTTTTTTTTCCGAAAAAGGTGCCTGGATTATTTTACGCATTTGAAGACTGATTTTAGTGCTGCCTGTAAACCCTCTAAAGCTTTAAAAATGTTATAGCTCATTTTTCTGGTATACACCACTCAAAAATGAACTCAAAGCTGATTTGCAATGACCTGAACACTGAGCCCACATTTCAAGGGATGTATGGCTGTAGTAATCAACCATAAATGCATGTGCTAGCACACTTTTCAGTCACTGTGTTACTGTTTATTGAATCCAGTGCATACACCCCCACACACACCAGGAAATTAATGTTAGAAGCCACGGAGGAGGTAGCTTCACTGGTTTGGCTGACATTACAACGGTAAGCACTTGGATGGCGGGAAAGTGTTGAGCAGCAACAAATTGTTAAATCAAAAATTAATTCGGCACCGGGCCTTGTTGCTGTGATGTGGATGGCAGTGAAGAGCTCGCTAGGTGTTCCAAAAATCGCTTTTCTTGCAAGGAGGATGCCAACTAGATGGTAACAAGGGGAAGTCAAATCCAGCTCTGTTCAACAGCCTGCAGAAGTGAAAAATATTAGATTCCCCAAAAGCACAGTCAGTCAGGTGCATGTAGAATGGCCAGTGAGGAGTCGGAAGCAAATAAGACCAGGAAATGGCAAGGAGTGATGGCACAGGCAATAACATAAGCTTGCTAAAAACATAGATGCATATGATGGCATTACAAGTGGCATTTCAGCAGAGTGCTACGGTTCACCATAAACTCAAGAAGTCAATCACTGTGGAGGCCTTTAACAGAAGCAAAATTCAAACAGCGTGCATGGACACTGAAAGCCAAGCAGTCAATAGCAAGTGCACTGCCTTACTGTGATGCACACTGTACTCACAGAACCTCCTAAGCTGCATCTTGCAAACAGGCATTCTCTTACCGGCAAGATGCGGCTGAATCAAAAGTGGTTGATGGTTGACATCTTGCACCGTCGCACGAAAACACAGCAGAGATTCTGCTGCCCTGGTAATACCTGCATCACTTCAGTACACACCAGAGATGGGTTAAATCTTGGACCTTACTTTGACAGCCACACAGGGGCACATTTGAAAGATAAGACAAATAAAAGTGCGTGTGTATAAGGTTTTTAACACTGCATTGCCAAACAAGCCCATTCTAATCTGTACGATGAAGCTCAAATAGCGGGCAAGAGATTACTTACACCACTGCACAAGAAGCATTAGTCCAGATGCTCACCTCAGAACTGAAACAATCTCCAGGCCAAGTCGTCTGAACAACCAAGTACAAGGTGCTGCGATTAATTTGCGTGAAACTAGACCAGGTCCTTGCTCCTCCGGCCAACAGTTGGAGTTCTAAAGGACAAACAAATAATGGGGCTTGTGGAATGATTAGCAAACAGCCTACACCTATACAAGAAATCATGAAGTGAAAGAAAAAGTGTCAGCTGCAAAGAGTGCTTTCCAAAACTTGAGGAGTTCAGCAGGCAAGGAGGACCTCTGAAAACCACTGTTGAACAGGCTGCACCCATAACGAAATGTACACAGTGAAGCAGGGACAACGCCAGCTGTGCACGGTGCAATGGTTTGCCAAAAAATAAAAGCAGCCATGCCTGCAAAGAGCCGTAGTACTTCACTGCACAGTCAAACAGCCTGCACACATACAGAGCAGCACCACTGAGTAAACTACCTTAGTGCAGGGCTCTCAATCGTAATGAAACAAAAGCTTGACAAGTCAGTGCAGTAACACACCCGGATTGTCAAGATTCTCTCGTTTCATTTTAATACTATGGGCGAATAACCAACCACAGACCTCAGGCAAATCACAAAGCTTGCAGCAGCTAGGCATACAAAAGGCCACATAGCAGAAGAAATAGCTCAGGGCAGTTCCGCACAAATGAACTAAAATTAGGCAATCACAGTTTTTCTACAAAGTATTCTCCCATATTTTCATCATGACCTGCAACAAAAACAGTCAGCAACTGTATTGCTTCAGTGGTTTGCTTAGTTTACGCATGCAGTCATTGAATGTCATGAAATCGATACAACTTCCACTTCATGATCACTTGTAAATTGTGGGGTTTACCGTACCGAAGCGACAAATTGACTTTGAGGTACGCCGTAGTGGAAGTCGCCGGGATAATTTGGACCACCAGCGGTTCTTTAAGATATGCTGACTTCGCACAGTACGCGGACGTTTTTGTATTTCGACTCCATCGACATACGGCCGCCGCGGCCGGCATCGAAAAACTTCCGACCTTGGGATCAGCAGCCGAACGACAATGCCACACAGCCGTCACGACGGGCCTCATGTTTACTTCGTGATAATTAATACTGCAGAGTCCTTTCCGCAGTTAAGATAACGAAAGCCTTTTTAACGCGAGTTTCACTGACGGCAATCACAGCAAGGAGAATTGGAGCACACAGGTGGCCAGAAGAGAGTCTTTAGCAAGAATTTTAATCATTATGTAGGAAACAATTCGCGTCTTATCAACCTACGCTTAAACAAAGCTGGTTGGTTTGAAGCTTTGTCACGTTCACTTTGTCACCGCCTTGGTAAAGAAAGCAACTCGCATGCGAGAGCAGCCTAGCTGTATCCACTTAACAAAAGCTCAAATACATGCAAATGCACTGTTTTAATGCATTCAACGCTGCACTTTGGTATGTAGAACACGGGCTGATACTGTTTTGTGATTTATAAACTAAAGGAGTGACACACTAGCCGGCCGTTCAATCAGGCGCGATAGTGGCTTTCCTACAGCAAGGCCGAGACTTTCACCACACAAGAGAAATGGAAGGTTACACACTTTTGCGGAAAACGAGGCTCACATCTCAGTGCAACACTGCTAGTAGACGGTACCGCAGAAAAAGGGGAAACTGCAAACTGCAGCGGCATGAAATGCCAACCAGCGAGCAAAATAGACCGCAGCGAAATGTGCAACCTACGAAGCATCCACTTCGCGCGCGTAGCTTTCGCTAGCGTCTGAAACGCCAAATGGCCAAATGAAGTACTAAATTTCTAAACGTAAATATAAACAAACCTTCAAAGAACCAAAAAAAAACAAACTAAATCTCATACTTTAATGTTAAACTAAGCACTTTCAGCTTCCATTAAGATTTATTTGTGCTTGAAACGGTTAAAACCACTTTGGAAAACTAGCTTGCATCGCCAGCATACACAGCGACACCAAGCACCAAGCTGCGGCGTGACTCAAGAAAGATTACTGCCTCCAAGATTCGCCCCCCCGAGACGATCGCAGCGGGTAATCTCGGAGGCCATGAAAAGATTGCGCACAAGTGAGCTCAGCGAAGGCGGCGGGCGCCTGACAATCCGCGTGCTGCCGCCGGCTAGCCGAGGCGTAACAGAGGCGTTTGCAACATGAAGGAAAATTTTTTTACTTGCGTAACTACCGTCGGCTTTCAGGAAAATTATATGTTACTTAAATTCAGCCTTACGAGTGGCGGGTTAGCTGTACTCGATGTGGAACGTGATTCGGGCTCCGTAGGAGAAAACGCGCTGTCATTGTTCGAGTACAAAGAGCGGACTTTGCACCGGCGCGCCTGCTCTTCGAAATGTCAAGCAGGAGAACCATCTAATTTACGTGCCGTGATTTACAGCATGTTTAATCCACGGCGGCAACTCTCTGCTGATTGCTATAGCGCGTCTCCTTGACGTGGTCTTAAGTTCCACGTGTTAGAAACGTCTAGAAAACATCTCACTACAAATGTTTCACGGAAGTTTCACAGCAAACGTCTTACTGCACATGTATAAGAGACGTCGCAGAGTAAACTTCTTGTCGACATCTATGAGACGTTTGAACGCAGCGCAAGACGTTTGTAGTCATTTGGAGCTGTTCCGAGAAGTTTGTAAGACGTTTTGTGTTTCGTGGGAAGTGGCATTCGCTTAACGTGTCATTTGCGCACTCGCACACGATGAGCTTCAGTGACACTCGCTTCAGAACATACTTCCCTCGTAGTGAGTTTGCTGGGCTAACTCCACTTGGTCTGGCAAGGCGAGTGCGTAGCCTGAACAGCAGTTCTCCGACATTCAGAAATTTTGTTTTGGGAATTAAAAACCTCCGTTTCATTTCCTTGGTAGCGCCTTTTAATGAAACCATGTTTTAATTCATATGCAAATAAAAATAATGCGCACACTTGAACAGCTACTCCCGCTTTGCAGATGACGACCCCCTTCCGAGGTAGGCCTGATGAGTCCACAGGGTATGTGTACTGAATTTCGGCGATTCTGGAGAGCGAATTCTCTAGTTTCAGCGAACCCAAATGGACAGCGAGTGTAGTTTTACCAAAAGTGATCGGAAATCGACTGTCGGTTCCTTTACAGGACGCGCATGCGCTGAACGGGAAGCGCCGGTGGAACTCAGACTGCCGCTCAGTGCTTTCGGCAGCTGGCAACAATCGCTGCCGCCGCTTCTGGGTGGAAAATAAGGCCGCTTCAATGAATGCGAATGGTAACCGAATATGTTTCTGCGTAAACTGATTCAAAATGAGCTACTCTTCTTATCGGAGAAAGGAACGATTACCGAGAAGCGCCGGTCCTACGCCATATCAGCAACCAGGCTACCAAGTGTTTCCCAGCGTGCAGTCGCATCGGCGCTTCCTACAGAGTTGTCGAACTTTGTAAATAAGCAAGAGTACAACCGGTACAACAGTGAGATTAATTAAGATAAGTGATGCGCAGCTAGTGTATTATGTCATGCAAACGAGCAGTAGCAGTTTGTACACAGCGACGTAAACAACAGTACAGGAGTCCAGTCGACCTCACCTGTGCATTTCTGGGGAAATTTCACGCTTATACAGGTAATGTTCAGTCATGTACTATGGTCTTCAAGCACTCATTTAGCGTGTGCACAAAATATTCGCTAACGAGAAGCAAAAAAAGCGAACAACACACATGAAAATATTGCATCTCCGAATGATTGTCTTTGGCTTCGTCAGTGACGAGCCGCAATTGGACTACTTCACTTTAGGCCTGTTTTTTAGGCTTTTTTTTGTTCTCAATCTACTTCCCTTTCCGTTAAGTCCTTTCTCCTTGTGACCATGCTTGGTTTAGCCGTTGTAATTGTATATGCACTCAAGTTGTTTCCATAGGGAGTTTTAATATAACCTCCTTGCCATAGGGCGAGTGGATGGTAATTACGATTGTTCTCTCCAGCCTCACTCTACTTCAATTGTGTATGCAGTTTTGTAACTTTTGTGCGTTCAGTGAATTTGTTTTGTCTTTCCTTTCTGCCTTATAACAAGCTAATTCCATGTGCTCTATTCACTCTGCAAGGGTGGAATTTCATTGATCAGGGCGTATTGTGTACTGTGTTTTCTTTTTTTAATACGCAATACCACTTATGGGGTCACTACACGTGCAGCCGGCCGGGAAGGCGAGCTTCCGTGCCAGCTATGGGCGGGCGTTCTCGTGTCCCCAACCCGTGGCGTAAAATCACAGCCACGGCGGGTTCGGACGAAGCAGGCAACGAACAGAGTACGCTAGGAAACCGTTTATTAACCTAGCGCAAGGCAAAGCACACTGCGGAAGAATGTTCTATCCGATAATATAAGGTTCAGTAGCTTAACAAGTCGTCGTCGACCGGCGTTGGGTAGTCCGGGAGGCGCGGGCAGGCAGGGCGTCGGCTGGGCAAAAACGGCAGTAATACCGCGGCGAGAAGAAAGCTTAAGAGCCCTTCCCGCCGCGCGCGGCTCCCTTTTTAACCCCTACGACATGGCCACCCCCTTGGGCAACCGGTTACCTCCAAGGAGAGTCGTTCACCCCGTCCCTAAGACGCCAAGGCGTAGGCGTGAAGTCACGTCCGAGCTGGGAGTGAGGAGAGTGGCCGGGTGCCCCCTCTCCCCACGCACTGCGGCACGCGCTTTCGTCGCGTGACGCGGCGCGGGGGCGATGAAGGATATTTGTATATCCCACATCCTCCCCTCCTTAAGAAGCCTCCCGAACAGAGAAGTAGGCGCAACGTTACTTAATCTTCTCCGCCATCCAGGGGTCGAAGGTCTTCGGCTCCCGTACACTTGTTGCCGTCCGCGCCACGCCCGTACCGATCAGCTGGTCCGTAGGTTTGGCCACCCGCGAGATGGTGATGCCGATGCCAGACGTTAGCTTGCCACCTGTCGCCGTCCTCCGAGCACGCGCGACTGCGCCGCTCCGGTCAAGGTGGTTGACCGCCTCCGTGGCAACGGCCGAGAAGGCTTGGAGGCTGCAGGTTCGTGGCTGCGCCGCCCTGAGATGCTGTGTCAGGCGACTACAGTGGCGAGGGCCCCGGTTGGGCTGCCCTGGCATGCCTGGTTAGCTGGCGAGCGCCCTGGGTTGAGGTGGTAATAGGGCCACGGCTGCGCTCTCTGTGTTTTGACCAGCTTGTTCTTGGGTAGGCGGGTGTAGCGGCGTACAGTCGGCAGGCGTTAGGCAGGCGGTTAGCTCCGATGCGGTGTGGCAGGTAGCAGGGGCGCCCAGGTGGCAGCAGGGTGGCGGCTTCAGGTCGCGGGCTGGGCGTAGCGGCGGGCCATGGGCGCGGCGCGTTGCCGAAGCTGGATGGTGGCTTGTTGGCGGTAGTGGTGAACGATGTCGTTCTGATGTGCCCTGCTTCTTTTCCATCTGCGCTGAAAAAGGCCAACACAGATGTAGCCAACTCCCGCAGCGCGTGCTACGTAGCTGTACGGCCGTCACGAGAGTCATGAGGGTTAACGCAAGTAAGCCTTACGTAACATCGATCGGCATGAGCGGCCCGTACGTTCATGCATCTAACGAGACTGCGTGTCGGCCTGCGCCCTCGCTCTAGTCCGCGCAGGCAGATTTTATTTCTGCCTACGGCGCAAGTTATAGCGGGACGCGGAGTTCGCCGGCTGATCGCAGCGCTCGTTTTCCGATTGCGGCGCGGATCGGGCTGTGTCCTGGACCCACTCATCTCGCTGCACGTAACGTTTCAAGTCGCATACGGGCACCGGTCCGCCTGTCGGTTTCGACCGCAAGTCCTCGAGCCTGTAAACGAGCGAGAAAAGCTTCTCTCGCACGCGAAACGGCCCGATCCATTTCGGTGCCAACGAGGCCGCGAACTGTCTGCTAGCATCGCTCAGAACGTGTTGGCGCCGAAGCACCAGATCGCCCACTTCGTAGTGAACATCTCGGTGCGAGCGGTCGTACTGTGCTTTCTGCTGCGCCCTAGCAGTACTCAAGTTGCGGCGAGCCTTGCGTAAGGCCTCCGTCATTTTAGCGCGCAGCTGCGTCGCGTATTCAGCTCGTGCTGACTAAGCGACTGGCGTCTTCCTGCTGTCCGTTAGAACCCGGTCCATCGGATTTAGCAGCTCTCTACCCAGATTGAGAGAAGACGGCGCATACCCAGTCGAGCGGTTAACGGTCGAGCGAAAAGCGAACGCGATCTCCGGCAGGTAGAAGTCCCAATCTTTGTGCCTCTCAGAGTACGCGACAAGCATGTGCTTGATGTTGCGGTTCACCCGTTCCGTGGGGTTCGACTGAGCATGATAGGTGGTCATTTTCTTGTGCTTAATGCCGAGTGCAGCGCACGAATCTACGAACACATTCGCAGTGAAGTAGGACGCGTTGTCCGTTTTCAGCTGCTCTGGGAAACCGAACCTGGTGAATACGTCCATCAGCTTCTCCATGATCACTTGTGCCGTCAGCTTTCTAAGGGGAAAAAGTTCAACCCACTTGCTGAAGTGATCCGTGACCACCAGCAGGAACTTGTTCCTACTCGGTGTCGTGGGATACGGTCTCATGATGTCACACGCCGCGATTTGCCAGGGAGTCTGGCTGTTAATCGGCTGCATGAGGCCGGGCGGTCGTCCACCCCGGGGCTTCACGCATTGGCACACATGGCACGAACGGGCGTAGCGTGTTACGTCCCTTTTCATGCCAAGCCAGGTAGCAAAGCAACACAACTTAATGTAAGTCTTGGGGCCGCTTGTATGCCCAGCGATGCACGAGTCATGAAAGTAACTTAACAGTGCCGCTTTCAACACTCGCGGTATCACCACCTTGAACGCCTCGCTTGTGTCGTTCTCGGAGGGGATATACCTCAGCAAGACGCCGTCGGAATCCAGCAGATAAGAATCCAGCGCGCTCACAGCACTACCAGCTGTTTCCAGGCGCTCCGCACCGACAGCAAAACCAGCTGTCCCCGTGTGCGCGGCGGCCCGGCCCTCCGGCTACCGGAGCCCGTCGAACACTTTTCGACAAAACGAATCCATCTGCTGAGCTTCAAGCAACTCCTTTCTGCTGAACACAATCCCCACGGAACTCGCGTAGTCCACGTGGTTCACGCTCTCGCCCGGGGTCAACGGTCGGTCCGCGTCCCTTACATCGGCTACGGCTGGGGACAATCCCTCACTCTCTCTCTCTGTCGGGCGGTCGGTCGCGTGACCTTCCTCGCTCTGGACAGGCGCTCGCGAGAGTGCGTCAGCCACGGCGTTGTTCTTCCCTCTGCGGTAGCGCACGGTAAAGTTGTAACGCTGCAGCAACAGGGCCAAACGCGCCAGGCGGCCGCTCGGTTCGCTGAGTCGTCTCAGCCATGTGAGCGCCATTTGATCCGTCTCGATCACAAATGCCACCCCGTCGACGTTGTAGTCGAACTTCCGCAGAGCAAAAACTATCGCGAGACATTCCTTCTCTGTCACCGAGTAGTTTCTCTCTGCCGGCGTCAGTGAACGGCTCGCGAACGCTATCGGTCGGAGGACACCCTCATGCTCCTGAAGCAACACTGCTCATAAGCCCAGGTCGCTTGCGTCTGTTTGAATCACAAACTCCCTGTTCAGGTCAGGTAGCTGCAACTCAGCCGTGTCCGCGAGCACCTTGGTGAGGTTGCGCAGTGCAGCCTCTTGCTCGTGACCCCAACTCCAGTGCTCGCCCTTCTGCAAAAGCATTGTCAAAGGTGCCTACAGCGCTGTGCTATCTGGGATGAACTGACGATAAAAGTTCGCCATTCCCAGGAAGCGTCTGAGACCGGCTAGATCTGACGGCGACGGAATCTTCAGCAAAGCCTCGAGTTTATCCTCGCACGGCAGAATGCGGCCTTTGTCGATCGTGAACCCCAACAGTGTTATTCGGGTCGCGGCGATCTGCGCCTTCTTCGGGTTCAAAGTGATTCCCGCGGACCTCAGCCTCCCTAGGATGTCCCTCAAGTGGCGCAGGTGTTCCTCGAACTTTTGCGAGCACACCACGATGTCGTCTAGGTATGCGAGCGCGTGTTGCCACTTCGCATCTCCCAGAACACGGTCCATTAGGCGCTGATAAGTAGCGGGTGCTCCTACCAAGCCAAAAGACATTCTATTGAATTGGAAAAGACCTCTGTGACAAGTGAAAGCAGTTTTCTCCTTATCACGCTCATCCATTTCTACCTGAAAGTATCCGCGGCTAGAATCGAGCGTAGTAAAGTACTTCGCCCCACCTAGGTTCGACACTAGGGAAGAAATGGTTGGTAGAGGGTACGCATCCTTTCTCGTAACCTCATTCAGTCTGCGGCAGTCCACGCAAAGCCGATATGTATCGTCTTTCTTTGGAACTAAGACTACCGGGAAGTTAGACCTCTCCACAACGCCAGTGTCGATAAGTTCGTCTAAGGCGTCGTCTAGTGCTTTTCTCTTAGCCAAGCTAATTGGTCTAGGATTGCACTTCCACGGCAGTGCATCACCCATGTCTATTCTGTGTCTTACTAGTGTAGTGAGGCCAGGCCGGTCCGTGAATGTGGCGTTGAATTCGTAGAGGAGAGTAGACAAGCGTGCCTTCTCCCTCTCCGATACGCTGTTCACCTCCGACAACAAAGGGTGCATTGCCCTCCCTGGCACGGTAGAACAGATTTCTACCGCGACAACATTCTCTGTGGGCCCTCTCTCAGCGGCGACTGTCCGCCCGCATGCTTGTTTCCGGGCCGGCGGGGGTTATTTTCCACGGTCTCTCCCCGCTCGCTTCGCGTTCCGAGCCGTAATTAACTGCGAGGCCGCGGGCGCTTTCGCAAAAAGCTTCAAGGCGCCGGTGGTGCGCTCCCGATAGCCTCCGCTGGTTATGTCTATCACAATGCCTGTCTTGGCTAGGAAGTCTCGCCCAAGAATTACAGGAACGGATAAACAGGGAAGATGAACGAGGCGTTGTCGCCGCACGCGTCTTTCCCAGCGAACCACTATCCTAGCCGCACCGCTAGATCGCGCTGTGCCGCTCGCGAGGCGAAAAGTGGTATCGCACTTTCTCAACCGGATTTTGTTCTGGCGGAGATGGTTTAGCACCTCGTCACCGAACAAAGAAGCGCTTGCCCCTGTATCGAGTAACGCGGTGAATTTCTTTCGAGCTATCGTTAGCTCAATGAACGGCGCTGGTAAGTCAACAGAACTTCCTACGCGACATGCCAAAGGCACTAATAAACCGGGTTTCTCTGTGTACGCCGCGCGGGATCGAAGGTCGATCACCGGCGGCTGTGGCCGTTTCCCGACCGTGTTTGCTCACGGGCGGGGAGGCGGCCACAGTCGCGGGCGAAGTGCCACGGTTGGTCACACCTGTAGCAGCGGTTGCTCGGGCTCCGACGGGCTAGGCGCTGGTCGCCACGTTCCGGTCGGTCGTTTCGATCTCGATCTCGCGGTGCGGACGGTGGGGGCCGCTCGCGCGGCCACGTGTCGGCCTCGCAATCTCGGCTACGTGTGTTGCGCTCTGCGGCAGCGTGTGCTGTTCGCAACGCGTAGCTGAATGGGTCCAAAGCGCGGTCGGACAACTCCCAACCCCTCGGGACACGCTCGTCAGCAAATTGTGCTGTCGCTTCAGCTCTAGACGGACTACGCGCTGAGCTGCCATTCCACGCGCAGCGCGGCTCAAGTGACTGCGATGAGGGTGGTGGCGGCCGATACGCTCGCGCTGAGAGGATGTCTCCCTGAATGCGCTTCGCCTCAGCAGCTAGCTCGTCCAGGTCTCTAAACCTGCCTCCTCTCAGGTAGGCCGCGAAAGACGGGTGCGCTTGTCGTGTGACACGCTCAACTTTCTCCATGTTCGTGGCGCGAGGGTCAGCGAGGCGATACAGTTTGTCCATCGCTCGGACGTACTCTAACAAAGACTCGTCGGGGTGCTGGGTGCGCAGTTCCAGCTCTCTCCTCAAACGCCACTCGTAGTTAGCGGGAAAGAATTCGTCGCGGAAGCTTGCGCTAAACTCCTCCATTGTCCTCGCTCGGTTGCCGGTTAGTCGGTACCAGCGGGCCGCTTGCTCCGTCAAAGAGACAGGCACAACACGCGCGAGAAGTTCGGCGTCTGCGATTCCTGTCGCTTGCTGATAATGCAGCAGACGGTCGAGGTACTCATTAGCCCCTGTTCTGTCATGGTACCCCGTGTAGGTAGGTACGTCTATCCTAAGACGGGGTGCCTGGGCCGGGGCTTGCAAATTGTTTTGCAACATACCCGCTAAGCTCTGCACAACTTGCATCGCGTTCTGCAAGAGCACCTCGGATGACTGCGGACTAATGCCCCCGGAGTTGGGCGCAGCCGCTGATGGTGTCGAATGATGAGGCCTAAGTGTCCCATTGTTAGCACCACGGAGCGGCGAGGTGCCCTCCGTACCAGGCCTGAGTCCTGCCGACGCGCCCGGGAAAGCAACTCGGCTATTCCGCGTGGAACACTCAAGATTTACACCTTCCAAAGGCAAGTCAAGTAGGGAGCCCTGGCTCTGTGCCGCTAGCTCTGACAGCATGAACAAAGACTGGAAGTCAGGCCTATCAGCTGCCATCCTTTGTTAGCGCGTCGACAGTCGTTCGCTCCAACAAAGTACACTGCTCAATGCCTAGTTCGCCCCACGTTCGGGTGCCAAGATATGAGGTCACTCCGCGTGCAGCCGGTCGGAAAGGCGAGCTTCCGTGCCAGCTATGCGCAGGCGTTCTCGTGTCCCCAACCCGTGGCGCAAAGTCACAGCCACGGCGGGTTCGGACGAAGTAGGCAACGAACAGAGTACGCTAGGAAACCGTTTATTAACCTAGCGCAAGGCAAAGCACACTGCGGAAGAATGTTCTATCCTTACCAAGTCGACGTCGACCGGCGTTGGGTAGTCCGGGAGGCGCGGGCAGGCAGGGCGTCGGCTGGGCAAAAACGGCAGTAACACCGCGGCGAGAAGAGAGCTTAGAGAGCCCTTCCCGCCGCGCGCGGCTCCCTTTCTAACCTTTTTTTTAATTTAGGAATACTGCAGACTCCTTCCGTAGTCCAAGCAGGAGTGGGAAACACACATGAATAATACCAAAAATACAAAATGAGGTCAAAGAAAAAGGTCATACATTCAAACTTTTCAAAGCAGCAATGAATTCCACTTCGTCAGGAGAATCGACAACATTCTGAGGCAGCTTATTCCAGTCGGACACAGTCGTAGGGAAATAGGAATAATTAAATGAATCGATGCAAGCCTGGTATTGTTTTAAGATTTTCCCGTGGTTAAACCGTGTGTTAGCTCGAGGTGCAGGGGTAAGGTAGAGAGTCTTGTTTATTTTTGCTTATTATTGTACAGGAGGTACAAGAACTTAAGCCTATATTCTGTGCGTCTGGATTGGAGGGTCTGAAGATCCAAGAGATTAATCATCTTTGTTACGCTATCTGTTCGTCTGTAGCGGTTGCAAATAAAACGGACGGCCATTCACTTTACCTTTTCCAACTTATCTATATTTGTTTTGGTGTAGGGGTCCCATATGCATGACGCATACTCCAAAATCGGTCTAACCAGGATTTGTATGCAGTGAGCTTCACCTGTGTTGGGGCTGTCGCCAATTTTCTTCGAATCCCCCATAAGGCCTTACGTGCGGTACAACATATGTTGTCAATATGTTTGTTCCAGGTTAAAGTTGATGTTATTGTGACTCCTAGATATTTTACAACTGATACTTCGTTAATTACATCCCGACCAATATTGTATGTGTGAGCTAATGTTTGCTTCTTGGTTGGTTTGGTTGGTTTATGGGGTTTAACGTCCCAAAGCGACTAAGGCTATGAGAGACGCCGTAGTGGAGGGCTCCGGAAATTTCGACCACCTGGGGTTCTTTAACGTGCACTGACATCGCATAGTACACGGGCCTCTAAAATTTCTCCACCAAAGAAATTCTAGCCGCCGCGGCCGGGATCGAACCCGCGTCTTTTGGGACAGCAGCCGAGCACCATAGCCGCTGAGCCACCGCGAATGTTTGCTTCTTGTTTGAGACACGAAGAACAGAGCATTTTTTTATGTTCAGAGCCATTTCCCACTTTTCGCACCAGGTGTAAATATTGCCAAGATTCGCGTTAAGGAGTTCTTGATCGTGTGGTGACCTGACCGTTGTGTACACAACACAATCGTCCGCAAAAAGTTTAACTACTTTTCCAGGGTCTATCTCGGTAACAATATCATTGATATAAATAAGGAACAAAACCGGGCCCAGGACAGACCCCTGGGGTACACCTGATGTCATTGGAAGGCTATCTGAAGAACTATTATTTACGTTAACATACTGTGCTCGGTTGTCAAGATAGGCTTTTATAAAGTCAATAAGTATTCTGTTTATTCCAAAGTTATAAAGCTTTTGTATCAGTTTATTGTGTGGCACCTTATCAAAAGCCTTGGCAAAGTCAAGGAACACTGCATCGATTTGGCCTCTGTCATTAATTGCAAGAAAAAAGGTATGGCAGGTAGTAATTAACTGTGTGATGGTGGAGAGCCCGTGCCCAAACCCATGCTGGGCATCTGACAATAAGCGGTTTTCTTCTAAATATTGAACTAGTTCTCTGCAAATTATGTGTTCCAATAGCTTCGAACTAACTGAAGTTAAGGAAATGGGGCGGTAATTGGATACCGTTGTACGATCACTGGATTTGAAAATAGGGACAACACGCGCGTTTTTCCAGTCGGCAGGCAGTGCTGAGCTTGACAACGAAGCAGTAAAGATTGCGTGCAAGTAGTGCGATATCCACTCTGCGTAACGGGGCAGAAATGCTGTAGGAATATTGTCTGGCCCCACTGCTTTTTTCACGTCCAAGTTTAAGAGTAAATTAACAATACCTTCTCAAGTCACAACTACGTCGTGCATTGTCGACTGGAACTCCTCGGGTGCAAAACCAATGCTCTGGTCTTTAGGCGCGAACACTGAGTGGAAATACTTGTTAAATTCATTGGCTACATATGTAGAATCTGTAACTTGTATGCCATTAACACATAAAGAAATTTCATTTGACCTGTTGTCATTTATAAATCTCCAAAATTTTGCCGGTGCCTGTTGGAGAAAGTTTCCGAGGGTAACGGAAGAGAAGTTGTCTTTAGCTTGCTTTATCCTATTCTTGAGCTCATTTCGTAAGCTTCTAATGACAGCTAGTGGCCGAGAAGGCATTCGCCGGAGTCGTTTTAGCTTCCGCTTCATATGTATAATATCTCTTGTAATCCATGGATTATGTCTTTTCTTTTTGAGCTTGTTCGGAACAAACCGTTCCAGACATTCGAAGCATAATGTTTTAAACCTGGACCATAACATATTTACGTCCTCGTGGGTCTCAAAGCCCTGGTAACGTGTCTCTAGGTAGTCAAGAATATTCACATCATCTGCTCTATTAAAGTCTTTAACAATAACAGGTGAATTATTGCTTTCAGACCTACTTTGGAGATGAAAAGTTGCCGATACTAGTTCATGGTCAGACACACCACTCATAACATCAACATGAGTGCAGGAAATAGCAGGACTAACGAACAACAAATCTAAAGTGTACCGCGATGAAGGTGTGATTCGTGTAGGCACGTGAACAACCTGGGTGAGGTCACATCAAAAAGTAACACTTAGAAGCAAGTTAGAATGTTTTAAATCGCCACCCGGTACTGTCATATTTAGCCAGTCAATATGAGGCAAGTTAAAATCACCGCCTATAATCAACTTTGTATGAACTCCCCTGAAACGCTGCACATAGTCACAAAACTGCTCAAGAAAAAGAGTGTCCGCGTTAGGTGGGCGATACGCAACACCGATAACAACAGTATTACCAAAAACTTCTACCTTGGAGAACAAGCTTTCATGTCCAGGGATGCCATCGAGTGGTGTCAGATTTATGGAGTTCTTTACAATAATAGCCACTCCTCCCCCACGAGACGGCCGGTCACGCCCTACTATTTTGTACGAAGGCGGTACAACATCACTGTCCGGTACATCGTTATGTAACCATGTTTCAGTTAACAACATAGCATGGGGATCAAGATCGTAAAGTAAACCTTCAATATCGGTTGTTTTGCTAATGACACTGCGCGCGTTCAAAGACACCAATCGCATAGACTTTGTTTCCCTGGGCTGTCACTTCGGTGCCATGTCGGCGATTTTTTTCTGCTTACGGCCTCTATGTTTATTCACTTTTGGAACATCGGCATCGTTCCCGATGGAACTTGACGCATCTGCGATTTGGTCCTCAAAGTTGGCGAGTTTTCGACGCTCGTTCTTTTCTTCCTCCCACACGTAAACATCGTTCCCGATAACGAGCTTATCGCGCCTGAGATGAGCTGTTTCCGTAGTACTATCAACTGTCGACCATAGCAACTTCCTTATTTTCCGGATTCGAGGCGTGTAGTCATCGGACAAGGACACGTTTTTGCCTTTTAACTTCTTCGCATTACTAAACAGCAGTATTTTTTCAGAGAAGTCATATAGCCTCAAAATCACTGGCCTTGTTTTGTCCGCTGTTTTCTGCCCAATTCGATGAATTCGCTCGAGACTGGTCACATTGATTCCCAGCGTTTTTTGGAAGATTCCCGTTAATACTGCCTCCATAAGAGACTCCGTTGTCTGTTTCTTGCTCCTTCACGCCGTATACAATCAAATTATTCCGACGGCTGTAACTGTCAAGGTAATCAATTCTACGTGTCATCGCAGCAATTTCCCCACGAAGCAAACCAACTGACCGTTCACACTCTTCCACTTTTTGGGCTGTTTGCACTAGGGATTCAATACTGGCTTCAATTGAGCTCAACCTTTTGTTGGTGTCCAAAATGTGGGCAAGTTTTTTTCCAATTGCTTTGATTTCTGCCGCTGAAGCTATCTGGTTCTCAAGAATAGCGGCCAGTTGATCTTGCGTCGAGGGGCCAGGATTCAATTCTACATCTCCACTCAAGAGGAGACGAATTACGCACAAAGACTCAAAGCACCCCGCAACGCATTCACACAACACTTGTGGGCAAGGCAGCACAATAAGGCACAATGAATCACTCTTGAATTCACACACTGCACGTTTAGCACTAACCTGCACAGAGATGACCAGGAAGTTTAGATGCGGCTGCATCGTCCGGCTGCTGCCTTGCCCACTGGCACAGAAATTTTGGTGGGCGGTGCTCGTAGGTTCCGTGACTGTCAGTGTTGTTGAGCGGAGAACATGTAAGGGCGGGAAAAGTTCAAAAGCGGTTCCGCTGCTGCCGTTGTAACTTCCACTGCCAATGTCGTTGGGGTTCCCTGTAGGCGTTTGTGTTGTCACAAACGCTGCTGTGTTGTCGCAGCGTGAGTATCCGCCAGAATCTTCATAGGCAACCGGGAAAATTTGCGCTGCAAGGACCTGCACAGAGATGACCAGGAAGTTTAGATGCGGCTGCCTTGTCTGGCTGCTGCCTTGACCACTGACATGGCCACCCCCTTGGGCAACCGGTTACCTCCAAGGAGTGTCGTTCACCCTGTCCCTAAGACGCCAGGGCGTAGGCGTGACGTCACGTCCGAGCTGGGAGTGAGGAGAGTGGCCGGGTGCCCCCTCTCCCCACGCCCGGCGGCGCGCGCTTTCGTCGCGTGACACGGCGCGGGGGCGATGAAGGATATTTGTATATCCCACACACTGTACCACTGTCTAGTGCTTGGGGCGTGCAACTTTGTCAAGCTGTCATTTATGACAACTTTGACTGTCGGCCTCCACGGTTCTGTACCGTGTGAGACACGAATACAGGAGTTATTATTAAAATCAACAACCACAAAACCAGAGCACTCCGGTGTTGCTGTGGGGGGAGGGCCGAGGGGGGGGGGGGGGGGCGCTAAGCGATGGCGGCGGCTGTTGGTCAGTGCGGGTAGTGCGGGCTGTGTTCGAGCTTCGGAGGCATCCCAATATCTCGAATGAATTCGCGCAGCTCCGTTAACTGGAATGTATCTCAGCCGAATGCTGTTAAAAAATTTGTCTAGCAGCACAATGCGGCAGTCGAGTCGATTGACATTCAGTTGGAAGGCATTCCAAACGCCCGTGTAGCAGGGGTATTACTTGTAACGGATCGTGATGCTTTTCGTCGTGAACATGTATTCAGATGTGGAAATAAATCTGAAAATTGACTCGGAGTAACTACATTTGCGAAAAAATTGTATTTTATAGGTAATAACACGAAAAAAAACCTCTCAAAGCTGCTGCAACATCCCTCGTCACTGCCATCACTGCCATATAACACTCCTTTTTGCCGTGTGACAGCGTGCACCAGAAGCTTGGTGGTTTTATGGGGTTTAACGTGCCAAAGCAACTCAGGCTGTGAGGGATGCCGTAGTGAAGGGCTCCGGATATTTTTGACCACCTGGCGTTCTTTATCGTGCACTGACGTCGCACAGTACACGGGCCTCTATAATTTCGCCTTCATCGAAATTCAGCCGCCACGGCCGGGATCGAACCCGCGTCTTTCGGGTCAGCAGCCGAGCACGGTAACCACTGAGCCACCGCGGCGGCGCGCGCACCGAAAGTGTCATTCGTTCAAGAGAAGTGCCCTTCGTGAAAGTGTCACGAAACCTTCCTGTGTGACAAGCCACTTGGCTCGTTATGCCGAAACCCCGACGTAGCCAGAAAGCCATGGCAGGCCACAACTACCTAGACTGGAAGGCACGCGTGGCAGAGACGCCGCACGCGAGTTACGTCATCAATGCGACTCTCTCCTCCGAGAAGGGAAAGACGACTTCCGTGATGAACAGAAACAGATTTCGGCACCCCATCGCATGCCTCGCGTCGTTATACAATAACCCTCACCTGTACAACAAAGACCAGGCTCAGGCACTGGGCGAGATGCCACTGTACCGCCTGACCTGATGTACATGTAAACAATGGCGGGTCGCCTCCGCGAGATACGCTAGGAAATACGATGCTCCACTGTCGTATTCGTGTAAACGCGGCTAGATATTAGACAAAAGAGAAGCCCTGGCGCCGCCGACATTTGGCCTTCAGCTTTCGGTGAGTGAGGTTGCGGCGCTATGAGGCCTTCGTCGTCCAAGTTCAATCGCTCGCATCTACACCGACAGGCGAGACAGCAAAGCGTGGCCGGAGGCGGCAGTTCACTGCCGATGAAATACGTGGCGAACCTAACGCAGCGAAACGTGCTAAGCTAGCTGCTGCAGCGACAGAACGTTCAGCGCCCGAGCCCCTAAAAACAACTCAGCAAAAAGCAGAGCCCTGGCAGTTATTAATCATAAGAATTGCTCAGATGCCCCCATAATTTTTTCTCTGCGTTTATATTTCGTGTTTTTTTTTAGTATACCCCTCATTTGCGGAGAAGAGTAAGGACACACGGTTTGCTCTTCAGGACGCGATGATTGTTGTCCATTAAATGTCTCTCCAGTGGGGCACTCGGCTATGCATTGTTCTAGCTTGATTTGTGGGCATCTTTTTCATAACACAAATATTCCTCGCTCCCTCAAATAGAAAGAGATGAAGGCCTAATGAACGAAATCTTCTTTGGGAAGTGCCTGACGACGTGCACTGCAGTAACGAAAAGCTGAAAAATATAATCAGCGCAAGAACTACGCTCGGAGCTTCTTGACAGAGCGCACGGAGCTACCGGTCATCCAGATTGCACCGACCACAAAGGTACCCGACACATGACCAAAATTTCAGTCCAAGTTTACACTTTTGCAATCGACGTTTTAGCTAACCCAGAACATAAACATTGTACGGAATTCCGAGACATGCCTCATGCTCCTCGGAGCTCGCAGAAACGAAATAGAGAACTAGTGAGTGCATGGCATGGCTCACAACAACACAAGGCGTCGCCACGCTCCTTCAAGAGCCCCTCCCTCCCACAACCAGTCGCCCCGCACCACATAATAATTGTGTCCTAGAATGCCCAACACCCGTTCCTTCCTTTCTCACGTGCATCCAGAGCCGCATCTTTGTGCTGCGCCTTTCCATATTACCTGCTGAGGTAGAAACCAAAAAAGAAAACGCCCACTTTCAATACACCTCTCCCTGCATACGTCATCGGCGCACGTGTCTCTGGTGTGACGGGCAAATCATGTGGCTTCTGACCGGGAGGGGCAGCAGGTGCTACTCATACCCACTTACCAAGGCGTCTCTAATCGGGAGAAGAAAGGCGGCGGGAACATGATTGACTCATGCAAAACCAGTTTAGAAGCAAAAGTGGGCGATTTTTCCCACAGGGACTTGTCTCTTTGACGTTATGCTCTTTGACCAGGAGAGTTCCTTTTTTTATTGTCCATCCTAACATATGTTTCCAGTTTTCATTCATTTAATATTCGGAACATAGTATTTGTATTGGTTTGATGGTTTGGTTTGTGTTGTGTCCCCTTATTGCTTTTGTGTGTGTGCGCCCCCGCATCCTCCTCCTAACGACCACTCGCATCCTCCTCCTAACGACCACTCGCATCCTCCTCCTAACGACGACTTGCCCCTCGTCGCACGCTGTCGCCAGATGCCCCCCCATGGTGCGCCCCCGCATCCTCCTCCTGTTTTGGGAAGCCACTCCCTCCCGTGGACGCTTCTCCGCTCCCTCCTTTCTTCGGGCGGCCAGTTCGGCTCCTGCCTCGGTCGACGCTGGTCGCACCCTCATCAGCTTTAAATAAACAAAGTCTTAAAAGTACCGTGTGCGTCTTTCGCTGCATTCAACACAGCGACCGGACACGACAGTGGCGACGAGAAAGTGGATTCGACCCGCGCTACGCAACGCTATTGACAAGCCATGGCTACGCGAGGGTTTCCCAATCAGATACCAGAGTTCAACGGCTCATCGTGGTCATCGTGGGTTGGACGCCTTCAGTTCTACTTTGAAGCTAACAACATCACAGACCCAGCCTTGAAGAGGGCCAACCTGCTGACGCTGTGCGGGGAGCAGACCTACGATACTGTCTGCGCCCTTATTCAGCCAAGCACACCAGCGGCAGTGTCTTACGACGACTTCGTAAAAGCGCTGCAAAAGCACTACGACCCAAGGCCATCCGAGGTCTACAGCCGGGCTCGCTTCCAACGACGAGATCAACTGGGAGGAGAAACTGTGAGCGCCTACGTAGCCGCGCTCAAGAAGCTCGCTGCCGACTGCAATTTTGGAACGCTGTCGACAACAGCTACCGGGCAGGAGGGAGACGCAGCTTCTTCTGCTAACACCACCATGCTTCCCTTGGACGTGATGTTACGCGACAGATTTGTGTGCGGACTGAGTGACGAGTCACTGCAGCAGCGCCTGTTCGCTGAGAAGGACCTCACATTCAGCAAAGCTTACGACATCGCCGTTCGAGCGGAGAGCGCCGGTCACCAGCAGAGAGGGATTCGCCGGAACACCGAGCCGGTACACCAGACAAGCAACCAGGTGCGCAAGCCTTCTGTTGTAAAATCGGTCAAAAAGGCACAACGCTGCTGGCGGTGTGACGACCAACACAACCCCCAGGGATGTCGATTCCAGTCAGCCACGTGTAATTTTTGCCACAAGCGAGGGCATATCGAAAGAGCATGCATTACGAAACGGAGACTTGCCAAGATAAAGTCACCTTCCCAGCCTAATCACAGCGTCAACGCCTCAGAGAATACGCCGCTATCTGATCTCCATGGAACAACATCAGCAACACCATCTGTGTTGTACGACCTGAACACCATGAATCTCGGCACGCGACCGAAGATTTTTACAGAAGTAAGCGTACATCACCAGCTGATTAAGTTCGAGGTGGACTCCGGCGCAGCCTGTACTCTGATCAGTGAGGACACGTTCCGAACTTCATGGCCATCTGACGCACCCGCCCTGCAACAAGACGACACGCACCTGCGAACGTGGTCAGGACAGAATCTGCCACTATTGGGCTCTGCCAACGTGCAGGTTAACTACAACGGCCAGACCCATACGCTACCTCTGCTTGTTGTGAAGGGCACAGGATCAAGCCTTCTAGGGAGAAATTGGTTTTCTCCACTAGGCGTGATGAAATGAAGTAAACATCAAAACGCCGATGCGCTAAGCCGTCTGCCACTAGACGCAACTGTTGACGAACCATTTCCACCAGGAGACGTTCTGATGTTCGAAGCACTGCCAGAACCTCCGCTTACAGCAGGCACAGTTGCAGCATCTACGCAGAAGTGCGCAGCTCTCCGGCTAGTTTACACAGCTGTTCAACAAGGCAACGTGCATAAACTCAAAGGGGACAACTTCGACGCTTACCGCAGGCGAGCTACAGAGTTGAGCACCCATCGCGGCTGCATCATATTTGGGTCCCGAGTTGTGATGCCGAGAGAACTACGCGCACAAGCTATGTCTCTCATCCACGCCGGACATCGGGGCATCGTTGCAATGAAAAAGTGTGCCAGAAGCTACATGTGGTGGCCTGGCATTGACAACGACATCGAAACAGTGGTGCGAGAATGCAAGCCTTGCCAGAGCAGCCGGAGCGCCCCGCCGAAAGCTCCTGTCCCAGAATGGGAAAAGCCAGACGCACCATGGCACACACTGCACATTGATTTTGCAGGACCAATTGAGGGCTGCACTTTCCTTGTGGTCGTAGATGCCTACACAAAGTGGCTTGAGATAAGGCAAATGGGACAGACGACTTCGGCAGCAGTCATTGACAACCTCCGATCACTATTTGCAACGTTCGGCCTGCCGCGCAAGGTAGTGTCGGACAACGGAACACCGTTTGTGTCTGCGGAGATCCTCAAGTTTTATCGCGACAACGGGATCTCATCAGTTACATCGGCCCCCTACCACCCAGCGACAAACGGACAAGCCGAGCGCTACGTAGCCGAGCTAAAACGCGCCCTTGAAAGAGATCAGACAGGCTCGCTGCAGCACCGCCTTGCGCGCTTTCTCTTCAAGCAGCACACGACGGTTCAGAGCACAACAGGCGAGACCCCCTCGAAAATGATGTTCGAGCGTGAAATGCGAACCCAGCTCACAGCCATCCTCCCCGAGCCAAAGGCAGAGACGTTCCGGGAAGAAAAAGCAATTCCGCGCTGCGGCACGCTTAATGAGGGGCAGCGCGTCCTCGCCCGACAGTTTCTGAAAAAGCCACGCTGGGAGGAAGCTACAATTGTCA
The DNA here is from genome assembly GCF_055824585.1 of Amblyomma mixtum. Lineage (NCBI taxonomy): Eukaryota > Metazoa > Arthropoda > Arachnida > Ixodida > Ixodidae > Amblyomma > Amblyomma mixtum. The sequence goes on along the minus strand of NW_028317651.1, from coordinate 8,105,788 downwards.
GACGCATAGGCCTGCGCTCTTGGCTCGTCAACATACATGGCACAGTAGCACGCCGACATCTCAACCAGCTGCGTAGATTTACGACGCCGTCTGAGAGCTGTCCGCCAGCGGAGAGAACACGTGCACCATCTTCCCACATAGCCTGGCACCTCTTCCCGGAAGAAGAGACTTCGCCCAGGACAGACCTAGGAGACACAGCGAACAACAGCCAGCCTACAAGTGTTTCTCCCCCGAGCGCACAAAGCCAGCGCGCCTCCACGCGTGAGCGCCGACCCCCTGCACGATACCAGGCAACTTTCTAAGGGGGAAGGAAGTGTTGTGTCCCCTTATTGCTTTTGTGTGTGTGCGCCCCCGCATCCTCCTCCTAACGACCACTCGCATCCTCCTCCTAACGACGACTTGCCCCTCGTCGCACGCTGTCGCCAGATGCCCCCCCATGGTGCGCCCCCGCATCCTCCTCCTGTTTTGGGAAGCCACTCCCTCCCGTGGACGCTTCTCCGCTCCCTCCTTTCTTCGGGCGGCCAGTTCGGCTCCTGCCTCGGTCGACGCTGGTCGCACCCTCATCAGCTTTAAATAAACAAAGTCTTAAAAGTACCGTGTGCGTCTTTCGCTGCATTCAACACAGCGACCGGACACGACAGTTTGGTTTATGGGGTTTAACGTCCCAAAGCGGTTAAGGCTATGAGAGACGCCGTAGTGGAGGGCTCCGGAAATCTCGACCATTCGGGGTTCTTTAACGTGCACTGACATCCCACAGTACACGGGCCTCTAGAATTTCGCCTCAAAAGAAATTCAACCGCAGCGGCCGAGATCGAACCCGCGTCGTTCGGGTCAGCAGGCGAGCACCATAACCACTGCGTTACCGCGGTGGCTGCATCGGTTGGAGGAGCACTATTTAGTTGTTCCTTTTCTTCCATTTCGACATCCTTTGACCTGGTTTTCGCGATCAATTTTTGTTGCGAAAACAACACCACTGGAGCCCAGCTCGGCGCGTCGCCTATGCTAGTGGCGGTGCGGCTACCAAACTACCTTGAGTTACCGTTCCCCAGCACCCGCTTCAGCTGCGCTCCAACAGATGGCGCCGCTCTGCTGCCGCCTGGGAAGGAGACGCTCTGGGATTCAGTTCTAGCGCGACTAAATCAGGTGTGATGATTTTTAACGATACAACTGACCAGGTTCTTACAATACAAGGCCAAGAAATACCCAAAGTGGCCGAATACAAATACCTCGGGATATTGCTAAACGAAGGGCAGATATACACGGAAAAGCACGAACAGGCTCTTAGGGCAAAATGACGAAGAGACGCCGGGATAATGAAACATAGGGCATTATGGGGGTACAACAAATGTGAAGTACTAAGAGCTATTTGGAAAGGAATAATGGTGCCGGGGCTTACTTTCGGCAATGCGGTTCTGTGCTTAAGGGCAGAAGTTCAGTCGAGATTAGACGTAAATCAGAGAGTTGTTGGAAGATTAGCACTAGGTGCCCACGGAAAAATCACAAACGAGGCAGTACAAGGAGATATGGGCTGGGCATCGTTCGAAGCACGGGATATGAGCTAAGAGTAAAATACGGTATGAAGAACGCCTGATGAAATTTGACGATAACAGGTGGGCAGCTCAGGTATTTAGATATTTATACAGGAAGAGCGTTGACTCACAGTGGCGGAAAAGAACTAGAAAACTAACCAGTAAGTATGCCGGTCATGAGGACGGAGAAAGAAAGAGCATTAAACGACAGGTGAAAAACGCGGAAGTTAAAAATTGGATCAATGCAATGGAAAAGAAACATAGTGTAGAACTATATCGATACTGGAAAAGGCAGATCAGGAAAGAATTTTTCTATGATAACTCAAGAGGCAGTGCCCTACATTTTGAAGCTACGTCAGGGTGTCTTAGAACGCGCAACTACAAAAAGAAATTTAACGAAGAAGATGACACATGTGCAGTGTGTGGTAGATCTGTGGAAACAGTTGAACACCTCATACTGAAATGTGATGGTATCCATTCGGATGTCGATGCAGGCACAGTCACTCTTCCGGCGGCCCTAGGGTTTAAGGATTACAATGGTCACGTAAATAAATGTGCAGTGGAAGTTAGCAAAAAGCGATTGGAGGATTGGTGGCTGAAAAGCAGAGATGTGGCATAAGGTTAGAGGTGTAGGAAACCGTATTTAAAGAAGATAGCGAATCTCAATGAGAATTGACAACACAGTTAAAAAAATAAAGAAAGAAAAGCTGAGCATGGTGGCAATTGCCACCACCCCGTTTCGAAGGGGGCGCTCTTATCCATCCATACATCCTGTCGCCTACACACCCAGAGGGCACCACCCTCGCACAGGCGCAGGGTTTCACACATGACGGCCTCGTGCCGGCCTCTAAACCAAACGCTTAACCACAAGCTAACACCCCAATCGTATTGGTGAAAATGGCACGTACGATCTTGTGCCGTTACCTAGCAACCCGAGTTACTACCCGAGCTTACACGAGTTGCTCGGGTAAGTTCGGACGAGCGTCGTGCCATCTGCGAGAGAGGTTTTATTCGTTTTCATTGCATTTTGAGCAAGAAGATGAATAGTAAAAGAAAGCTGTGCGCGACAATGCAACTAATCTCCTGTACCTTGATAATTTTTTAAAAATTATTTCCGCACAGCTTCAAGAGTACAGATGCAAACGCTCCTCAAAGGAGGCCCTCAAGCCATTGGCGTCAGCCGATTGACATGACTTCGCGGCTGATCTTGTTAATCCGCGGTTCAGCCTCTTGCACCTTCCAGCCCTCTGCAGTGTAACTGTACGAGGTGCGGTGGGACTAGCTGCAGCACCATGACAATCAGCCGCTGCCATTCACTGGAGGGTGATATGTTTTGCCGTACTAGTAGCGTGTCCCACCAGGCATCGGGTCCAGGAGCACCGCCGCAGTGCCGAAGGAGGAAGGAACGTGGGCCGGAGACGGGGAGTAGGGGAAGTGAAGGAAAAACTGCATTTACATATTTACATGATTATTTACAAAAATGACAAACAAGGTAAAAACTGAGAAGTCTCAGGGAAACGTTGAGGGAATCACTCAGGGAGTCGCTCCGGGAATGGCTCCTCGATGAATGTGTCGAGCGCTTGAAATAGACCCTCCCGAGATATTCCCGCCTTTTCCAACCAATCGTAGGGACTTCGTCCGGGTGCTCTAAGGTCGTTCACCGCTTCGTCGTCTTCCTCGGCTGAGGCCCCTGGGTACTCAGAAGTGGCCCGTCAGGCCAGGTGGATTCCATATCTTGTTTCGAGGAAACGCCAAGGGCGAACACCTGCAGCGTCGTCACCTCGCTTCATCTGCTGAGGCCCTTGGATACTCGGAAATGTCCAGAAGAGCGTGTTGACGGGCTAGTGGTTTCCGGCCAGGTGGATTCCATATCTTGTTCCAAGGAAATGCCCCAAAGGCGAACACCTGCTGCGGCGTCACCCCGCGGTTGACAAAAGAGCGAGGAATGGCAGACGCTTGGCAGACGCTCGTATCCGCAGGTGGCAGCAGGTGATGAGACATGTCACCCTGACAGATGCACACACACAAAGTCGCAGGGTCAATACTGCTGCCTTGGGTGCCGTTTAAGGGGAACTCCGGAAAACATGTCGTGGCAGTTAGGCAGAAGTGGTGGTACGTGGAAACCAGGAGTCGAATGCGTCCCTCGTGTTCGGTTCCACCTGTCAGGAGGTTGCATCGGAGCGCGTGCATGAAGAAAGACCCCTTTCGCAGAATCACGCATTGCATCTGGGCATGGCCTAAGTGGAGACAGGTGTGACGGGAACACACAAAGAGAGTTAGGGGGGGGGGGGGGGGGTAGAAACACAACAGCACGTCCGCCGCCCGATGAGGTCTCGTATTGGTTGCAGCCAACGCTGCTGCGCGCAGAGACCTGGAGTTGTGTCCGTTCGGCTTTTGGTCACAGCTGGGCCCAAAGGTTCTTGCTTCGTTGACAACTGTAACGGTCTCAACCAGCAAGGTACAAAGCCCAACAAGCAGAAACCGGCAAACCAACTTTAAGACCTGCCAAGCTGTCTGCGGTCAACAAAACCTCCTTCGAGTAAATGAGCTGTCGTGTGAAATTTACGTCCTCCTCCGAAAGTTGACAAGTTTGACCAAACCAGGATACACAGAGCTTGTTTAGCCAAAAGGGAGAAAAAGTTTCTAAATTTTTTGTTTTTTTTTGGGGTTGGGGGGTGCCGTACCACGGTTTATGTCACAGAAAGCCACCTCCCGTGAGAGCATAAAGGGAAGGTGGAGCTGCTGAACACACATACAAGCAGACAAAAAAATGATTCCCGCTAAAGCAAAAAAAAATACAAATTTTGCCTAGCGGATTAACGTCTGGGGAGTCAGGAAAGGGCATTGCACGGGAAAGCTTCGGCTGAGGCCATCAGCGTTGCCATTTTCTCGCCCTATTACGCGAAGCTCCGAAATTTCGTTCTCATTTCGCATAAGAGAGTGTAATGAACAAAAGACAAAAAACAAGCATTAAACTCACTATGAGATTATGCCTCGTATCCGCCCCTTGCGCGGCCGCGGTCCGACAGCTGCTTTAGCAGATGAGACATTTACACAATGCTATGAATTTCAGCTTGCATTTCTGTACAGGTGAGTTAAATGAACAAAGGAAACAAGCATTTAACTCAAGACGGGATTATTCCTCAAATCCGCCTACAAACAGCGTTCCGACTCAAGGAATGTACTGATTCCTGTTCTTCAGCCGCCCCATGCGCGGCCGCGGTCCGATAGCTACTCTAACAGGTGCAAAATGACACAAGGATAGAAGCTTCAGCTTGGGACCCTGAACTGTTCCTGGTCCAAGTCTCGCGATTCTGAAGTTTGGCTGACGCTCAGAAAGCAGAATGCGAGAAGGGAACGAACGAGTGCGAATGCCATGCCAGCGTATCCGCCTCTCTCGGATGGGGTTGGCGCGTTGCGTTCTGTTGGCTTGTGTTCCTTTAATGCGGCGCTGAGGTGCCAAATTGGGGCGGTTACACGGTTGTCCGGTTTTTCGTGCAGCAATCAACATGAGCCGCACTTTCCCCTTCATTAACACTTCCCGTTTGGCCACCTCTGTACGCTGCCGCTCTGTGGAAACCCTCGCTGTTGATTTGCCCGACGCGTCACTACCTAACGTGGAACCGTCACAGGTTAAGTCGCTAGCGTCCGCCTAATTGTCAGTTTGTGATCCAGCCTGCTCTGGCTCACTACTGTGAGAGTTTGTCAGGCTTACAGGGCCATGTTTGCCCTCTTCACCCGCGTGCTCTGCTGGCGCTCCGAATTCACGAGCCTTCGAAATGGTGAGGACCTGTGCAGCGTTATCTCCAAAACTAAGGCCCTTTTCTTTGGACAGCACATCCAAGCGATTTGAGAAAATCGAGGGATGCTGCTTAGGCAGGTTTTGGGAGACGGCTGCCTCGGTCAGACGCACCCCGAGCGGGCTCTCGATCGCGACGCAGGCAATGGGCAAAGACACACTGGTTTCATTGGAGCATAACTCCTTTTCGGGTGTTTGGTCGCGAGCGGCTGTCGTTCCCTCATCGTTGAACTGATCATTGTTTCGAGGCAGCGCTGAGGCGCATTCCTCGCTTACAATAGAACTTGCAGTTGCCGCTTTCAGCGCGCGACTGCTTTCTGGAGGACTACATTTTTGCGCTGCGCCTACGCCTTTCTGGGTTGCAAGGTCAATCTGTGCGGCATCGCGCTTTTCAGCTAACGCCGCGCCCTGGCTTGGAGCTCCACAGTCGCTGTCAGGTTTGCCCTCTTCAACTACGTGCTCTGCTGGCGCTACGAATTCACGAGCCTTCGAAATGGTAAGGACCTGCGCAGCGTTATCTCCAAAACTCAGGCCCTTTTCTTTGGGCAGCATATCCGAGCGATTAGAGAAAATCGAGGGATGCTGCTTAGGCAGGTTTTGGGAGACGGCTGCCTCGGTCAGACTCACCCCGAGCGGGCTCTCGATCGCGACGCGGGCAATAAGTGGGTCGTGTTGGATACCTTTCCTATCCTTATACTGGCGGTATAGCGGGCCAGAACGGAGTTGGAAAGTTCTTCCTTGACACACCCATGTCACTTTGGTGACTCAAGTTTCGTAGAGTTTGGTCTTTCTTTTGCTCAGCGGTGAACGTTGCTCTGTCCACACGAAGGAGTTCGAGAAAGCCATCCGAGTGGGGCAACACAAGATCGGTATTCAATTCCTCACCTAGCCCCAGCTCATCACTTGCGCCTGATTCGGAAGACTCACTATAGCCTGCACTACTATCGGTACTCTTTACCCCTGTGCTAGAAGTGAGTAAGTCCTGGTCTGGCTCGTCACTGTGGACATGCTCTTGGATCAAAGTTTCATTCCTGCCCTCTTCCTCCAGGCGCTTTGCTTGCGCTGCGATTTCTCGAGCCTTTGCACGAGTGAGAACCTGGACAGCGTGATCCCCAAAACGAAGGCCCTTTTCTCCGAGCAGCATATCCGAGCGATTAGAAAAAATGTACGGATACTGCTTGGGCAGGTTTTGTGACACTGCTGCTTCGGTGTGAAGTACCACGAATGGTCCTTCGATTGCGACGCGGGCAATTGGCAAGCACACGCTATTCTCCTCCACTACCTGCCGTATCCAGGCACATTCACCTGTAAATTCTTCTGGCTTAACATACTCTGGGCGGACAACGTCCATCGTTGCAGCGGAGTCGCGGAGAACTTTGCATGGTTTTCCGTTAACCTGTAGGTCTCGTGGATAGGGCTGCAACAATCGGAAGTTGTCGTCCTCGTTGTCCAGAAATGAGAAGATAAGTTTTGTCTTACGGCAGCTGGTCGAAAGGTGTCCGGGCTCTCGGCACCGGAAACACACGATCGTCTTTTTGGCTTCAAAAGCCTTTTCCTTCTTAGCGTCTTCCTTGTTGCTAGCATCTTTATTTTGGGTGCGGGAGGACTATTCGACGACATGTTTCTCGCCGATTTCTTAGTTCTCTCATTTGCTGGAAAACGCGCCCGACTATCTTTGTCAGATTGAGACATGGGCCGAACACGTGCTCTTTCCGATTCCCGACGGGCCACGAACTCATCAGCAAGTTCTGCCGCGCGCTCTACGGTCTTTTTATCTGGCCTGTCTTGCACCACAAGCGCATTTCCTCCCCCAGACAACCATAAAGCTGTTCGAGGCAGACTGCTTCAATGACCATGTCGCGACTCTCATAAGCCTCCTCCGCTTTCAGCCACTCAATGAGATCGGCTTTTAACTTGTATGAGAACTCTTGGAACGTCTCGCCCTGTTTCCGCCTGGCATCTCTAAAACGGCGCCGGAATGCATCCGCTTACAGTCGGTATTTCTTGAGAAGCGCTGCGTTTATTTTGTCACAGTTATTAGCATCTTCTTTTGACAACCTGGCAATAATTGCGGCCGATTCACAAGGCAGCACATGCAATATTTTCTGCGGCCAGGTCTCTCGTCGTACTCCTTTCTCACAAACCCTCTCGAAGTTTACGAGGAACAACCCGATGTCCTTATTTGCTTTGTAAGGCTGTAGAAGATCTTTGATTTTGATTTTTCTAGGCGTCGAGACCTCCTGATTATTGGTCGAATTATTCTCGGTGCGCTTTGTCTCCGCAATTTGCAACTCTAAACGCTTTAGAGCAAGTTGCCTTCCTTCGGATTTCTTGAGGTAAATGCGTTCTATTTCTACCCTGTCGGCCTCCTCCTTAGCTGCTTCCTTTTGGTAAAGGCGTTCTTTTTCTACCCTGTCGGCCTCCTCCTTGCGCTCCCTTTCAACCCGGTCGGCCTCCTCCTTAGCCTTCCTGATCCACTCTTGAATGATCTCCCAGGACTCCGCAATTTCGTCGTCCTCGACCCCACACTCCTCAATAGCCTCAATCAGCTGCGGCTTTCTGCGACCTTTCCCGACCTCAATACCCAGGTCTTCACACAGCAAAATCAAATCTGGCTTCTTTAGTTTGCTCAAATCCATGGCAACTTCCGAACAAGGACTTTCAACAATAAGCTGCTACGTGAAATGCTTTAGCGAGCACGTGCAGAAGATTAATCTAGAGGTACTGATAAATTTCCAGAGTTATCAGCCTGGCAGATTCTCAAAGAAAGTCAAGCGCTCACCACTGCTGAAGCCAGGACCAAGCGTGGACGATCCCGCCGCTGCCAACCAATTGATATGTTTTGCCGTACTAGTAGTGTGTCCCACCAGGCATCGGGTCCAGGAGCACCGCCGCAGTGCCGAAGGAGGAAGGAACGTGGGCCGGAGACGGGGAGTAGGGGAAGTGAAGGAAAAACTGTATTTATATTGTGAGACAGGAGACAGAGCGCAGGATGGAGCGAGCTTTAATGGCACCCGCAAGTATGGCGACCAACCCTTCGAAGAAGAAGATGATCGATGATGATGGTATGTACAGATGAAGACGAAGGTCGCATGTTGTGCTTTGAGCGATGATGATGGATTTGTACAGATGAAGACGAAGGTCGCATGTCGTGCTTACACTTTCTCCCCTCGCGTACGAAAGCGACCGGCCCGGGCGCAGATTAGAGCACAGTAGGGGGACGGGCAAAGGGTTTGAGGCGGGAAACATGAACAATCTCGGCACCTCGGCAATGACGATCATTAACAGGATGAACAGGGGCAACGCGATAGTTCACCGGGGACGTTTGTTCGAGTACAGTATACGGACCAATACAACGGCTCAAAAATTTTTCACACAATCCCGGGGTACGCACTGGAGTCCACAGCAGTACCTCATCACCAGGGTGAAAAAGTATGGCACGGTGGGAGAGATCATAGGTGTTTTTCCGGGAGGCTTGGGAGGCGTCGGTATTCAGGCGGGCAATGGCACTGCAGTAGGTAAGACGAGAAGTAAACTGTTCGTGAGAGTCTGGAAGAGGTTGAGGGGGCGGAGAAGAAAGACGCTTCGAGGGTGAAGGTAGGTTGACGTCCATACACAAGGAAGAATGGGGAGAAGTTGGTGGTTCTTTGCACGGCGCTATTGTATGCAAAGGTAACGAAGGGAAGCATGGTGTCCCAGTTGGTGTGGTCGGGCTGGATGTAGGTGGCTAGCATATCGGACAGCGTGCGATGAAAGCGCTCTGTGAGCCCATTGGTCTGAGGGTGATAAGCTGAAGAGGTTTTGTGCACGGTTCTGGAGGCGTGAAGAACTTCGGCAAGGATGCTGGAGAGGAAGGACTTGCCGCGGTCACTAATAAGGACACGAGGAGCTCCATGGCGCAGAAGGATGGCGTTCAGGAAGGGCGATCTCTGAAGCAGAGCCGGAAGGAACAGGGGCGTTTCAGCGTATCTAGTTAAGTGGTCGATGGCAGTGACGATCCAACGGTTGCCCGTTGGTGTTAATGGTAAGGGACCGTAGAGGTCAATCCCAACGACTTCAAAAGGGGAGAAAGGACAGGGGAGAGGCTGTAGAAGGCCCGCAGGGGCAGACGTGCTCCGTTTACGACGTTGGCAAGAGATGCAAGACGCAATCTATTTTCCAACAGCGGTTGAGAGGCCAGGCCAAAAGAAACGGCGCTTGATGCGGTCATAAGTTTTCTGAAAGCCTAAGTGGCCAGCCGGGGGGTCATCATGAAAGGCCTGCAAAACTTCTCGGCGAAGAGAACGGGGTACGACAGGCACCCATGAGTCACCGAAGGGGCTGTAATTGTGCCAAAGAAGGATGTTGTCGACTAGCTTGAAAGAGTTAAGTTGGCGACGTAGGCGGGCATTCGGTGGCCGCGTAGCACCGCTCAGACGGTCGATAAGAGAACGGCAGTAAGGGTCGGCCCGCTGCGCTCAGGCGAGATCGCCAAGACTGGGAGCTGGCATCAAGTCAATGGGTGCGGCGGTCAAGGTTGAAATAGCCGTCGAAGGGGTAGTTTGGCAGTATGAGGATGCGGAGGACACGGGTTGCGGATGCGGAGGTTGGGTTTGGGCGAGGGGACAACGAGATAGCGCATCGGCGTCCTGGTGTTTCTTGCCCGATTTATAGGTGACGGTAAAGTCATATTCCTGGAGACGGAGAATCCAGCGGCCGAGGCGGCCGGACAAGTTTTTCTGCGAGGACAACCAGCACAGGGCATGATGGTCAGTGACAACTGTGAACTGGCGGCCGTAAAAATAAGGGCGAAATTTCTGAATGGCCCAGACAACAGCGAGGCACTCTTGCTCAGTTATCGTGTAGTTCTGCTCCGCTGCAGTCAGTGTACGACTGGCGTAGGCGATGACTTGCTCGCACGAAGAGTGCTGCCGCTGCAGAAGAACTGCACCAATGCCGTGTCCACTGGCGTCCGTGTGTAAAATCGTTGGAGCATTGTCGTCGAAATGTGCCAGTATCGGATCAGATGTGAGAGCCTTCTTTAAGGTAGTAAAAGCGACCTCACAGGCCTCAGACCAAACAAACGGCTGGTCAGCGCAGAGGAGCTTATGCAAAGGGACCGCAATAGAGGCAAAGTTGCGTATGAAGCGCCGGAAGTATGACGCTAGCCCCAGAAAACTGCGCACGTCTTTGACGCGCGATGGGCGAGGAAAATGCAAAACTGCAGCCACTTTGTCGGGATCAGGCTTTACACCCTTCTGGCTAACGACGTGACAGAGTACCTTGATAGAAGTGGAAGCGAAGCAACATTTCTTCGTGTTTAACTGTAGGCCGGCCTCAGAAAGTGCGCTTAATACTTCATCGAGACGAACAAGGCGTTCAGAAAAAGTCGAAGAAAAAATGACTATGTCGTCGAGGTAGCATAGGCACGTTTTCCACTTCAGGCCTCGGAGAACGGTGTCGATCATGCGCTCGAACGTGGCCGGAGCATTGCATAGGCCGAACGGCATAACGTTGAATTGGTATAATCCGTCGGGAGTGGCGAAAGCAGTTTTTTCCTTGTCGGCCTCATGCATTGGTATTTGCCAGTATCCAGATCTTAGGTCGAGACTAGAGAAAAATTGTGCACCTTGGAGACAGTCGAGGGCGTAATCAATCCGAGGCAGCGGATAAACATCTTTTCTAGTGATCTTGTTAAGGGCGCGATAGTCAACACAAAAGCGTACTGAGCCATCCTTCTTTTGAACGAGCACAACAGGCGAAGACCAAGGACTCGAAGAAGGGCGTATGATGTGGCGCTTGAGCATGTCGGCTACGTTATCTTGAATAACCTTGCGCTCACTAGAAGACACACGATACGGGCGACGGCGAATGATGCCCGAACCATCTGTGTAGATGCGATGCTTAGCTGCGGTGGTTTGGCTCAAGGTTGTTGCCTGGGTATCGAAGGAAGCGGCATGCTTGGTCAAGACGGCAAGCAATTCATCTTTTTGAGTCGGAGTGAGACCGGGGCTGATAGCAGCTGAAATAGATGCAGAGGCAGAGGCAGGGGTCGAAAGAGCGAAGCTTGATGGGGCAGAGGAAAGAACGGCCACAGGTTGAGTGGTATCCACAGAAGCGATGGCTGTGCCTTGACGCAGAAGAATGGGTTCCGGCGTAGTGTTGAAGGCAGTCAGTAGTGAAGACCCATTGGTGAAGCGGAGCAGGGACGCGACGAGAAAGATGCCCCTTGAGAGAAGACGGGGGCTTGGTGTGACGAAAACGTCCCCAGCGTTGACGTGGGCAGAAGCAACAGAGAGGACATCTTCGCAGCCGGGGTAAAGTACATGATCAGCGGTGGTAACCAGATGATGAGAAGGCAGGACAGAAACGGCTGAAAGGTCGGATGCAGAAGCCTGTAGAGTAGGGGGACAGCAGGTAATTACAGCTTGCGCAGAGTGGAGGAAGTCCCAGCCGAGGATGAGGGGATAAGCACAGGAGGGAAGCACAGCAAATACTATGTAGTGCAGGATGCCGTCGATAGTGACTCGTGCCGTACATAATCCGGAAGGACGCATTGATTCATCATTGGCAGCACGGAGAGAAGGAGCACTGTAAGGGGTGCGCACCTTGCGAAGACGAGAACATAAATCAGAACTAATTACAGAAATGGCGGCGCCCGTATCGATCAATGCTTCTACTACAGTGCCGTCAATGTCAACGGTTAACATGTTCGATGGCTGTGCAGGAGGAATTGAGAGGGCGGCGTGCGGTGCAGTTTTACCTCCGGAAACTGCACAGTTTAGTTTTCCGTGTGGCCAGTTGTCTGGGAGGATGGTGGACGTAGAGGCGACGACGAGCGGCGGAAAGGCGATGGGGAGCGGGGGCGCGACGGCCTGTCGGTCGAGGAGCGGTCCGGAGAGGTAGAGGGATAGGAGGGACGATAATTGGTAGGGTCAGCAAACGGTGGGCGGTAAGCGTACGACGAGTGCGGAGCGTCTTGGGAGAAGTCCCCGTACGATGGGCGACGAGGAGGACTGGAGGCAAACGCCGGACGGTAAGCAGGTGACGAGTACGTAGCTCCGTTGCGAAAGTCTGGGTACCACTCGCGCTCGTCGCGTTGACGCCGACGGCACACACGGGCAACATGCCCGCGAATTCCGCAGTAGTGACACACCGGCCGACGTGCAGGCGGACTCCAAACAGGACACATAGCGGGGCTCGGGGACACAGAGACCGGAGTTTGCTGGACGGGCTGTGGATGCGACGGGTAAACAGCAGCAGGAGGCGTCGCAGCAACCTGGGCATAGGTAGGCACAAAACGCGGTACAGGTGGTTCCGCAGCCAAGGGGCGAGTGACCGAAGCGAGCTCGTCTTTGATGAGATCACGCAAAGGCGAGGACGACGGGGCTGGAGGCGGGTGGGAATCAACTGGCGGTAAGGTGGAGCCATGCAGTTCCTCCCGGATAATGGAGCGAATGAGGGAGCGTAAGTCCACGTCGGGTGAAAGTGGGGTGTCCCAGATGTCTTTTAATCGAAGCGACTGAAGGTCGTCAAGACGATGGCAAGTTGTTCGGATGTCTTGGACTGACGTTGGATTCTGAGCAGCAAGCGTGTTGAAGGCAAATGACCCAAGCCCTTTCAGAAGATGACGTACCCGATCGTTCTCTGACATAGCGCTGTTGACACGTCGACACAGGGCAAGCACGTCTTCAATGTAGGATGTGTAGGACTCACCGGGTAGCTGAACGCGCGTATCTAGCTTTTTTTTGTAGACAGCGGGGCTTGCACCAGATGTGCCAAAGATTTGTCGTATCTGTGCCGAGAAGTGAGCCCAGTCCGGGATGGCATCTTTGTGGTTGACGAACCAAGTCTTGGCCACGGCAGTGAGGTAGAACGACACGTTTACAAGTTTCATCGCTGAGTCCCAACGATTATAGGCACTGAGCTGGTTATATTGGTCGAGCCAGTCCTCGACATCGTCCCCACGAAGACCAGCAAAAATGGGAGGCTCGCGCTGGAGTGTGGTGATGGTCCAAGTGCGGTGTCCAGAAGATTGGGAAGAACCGGGTTGGCTCATCATTGCTGGCTCCAGACGGTTCGAATCGAGAGGAAGAAGAACGGGGGGCCCACCGGGAGTACGAGTGGTGTCGTCGCTGACGGTATCCATCGGTGCGGATGGTACGAGCAGGTGGCGACCGGAACGTAGCTGCAGTCTTGCGGCGGAGAGGACGCAGGGATCGAGAGCACACTCCACCACTTGTGAGACAGGAGACAGAGCGCAGGATGGAGCGCGCTTTAATGGCACCCGCAAGTATGGCGACCAACCCTTCGAAGAAGATGATCGATGATGATGGTATGTACAGATGAAGACGAAGGTCGCATGTTGTCCTTTGAGCGATGATGATGGATTTGTACAGATGAAGACGAAGGTCGCATGTCGTGCTTTGAGCGATGATGATGGATTTGTACAGATGAAGACGAAGGTCGCATGTCGTGCTTACAAAATATTTACATGATTATTTACAAAAATGACAAACAAGGTAAAAACTGAGAAGTCTCAGGGAAACGTTGAGGGAATCGCTCAGGGAGTCGCCCGGGAATGGCTCCTCGATGAATGTGTCGAGCGCTTCAAATAGACACTCCCGAGATATTCCCGCCTTTTCCAACCAATCGTAGGGACTTCGTCCGGGTGCTCCAAGGTCGTTCACCGCTTCGTCGTCTTCCTCGGCTGAGGCCCCTGGGTACTCAGAAGTGGCCCGTCAGGCCAGGTGGATTCCATATCTTGTTTCGAGGAAGCGCCAAGGGCGAACACCTGCAGCGTCGTCACCTCGCTTCATCCGCTGAGGCCCTTGGGTACTCGGAAATGTCCAGAAGAGCGTGTTGACGGGCTAGTGGTTTCCGGCCAGGTGGATTCCATATCTTGTTCCAAGGAAATGCCCCAAAGGCGAACACCTGCTGCGGCGTCACCCCGCGGTTGACAAAAGAGAGAGGAATGGCAGACGCTTGGCAGACGCTCGTATCCGCAGGTGGCAGCAGGTGATAAGACATGTCACCCTGACAGATGCACACACACAAAGTCGCAGGGTCAATACTGCTGCCTTGGGTGCCGTTTAAGGGGAACTCCGGAAAACATGTCGTGGCAGTTAGGCAGAAGTGGTGGTACGTGGAAACCAGGAGTCGAATGCGTCCCTCGTGTTCGGTTCCACCTGTCAGGAGGTTGCATTGGAGCGCGTGCATGAAGAAAGACCCCTTTCGCAGAATCACGCACTGCGTTGGGAGTTGGGAGTTGGGAGTTGGGAGTTGGGAGTTGGGAGTTGGGAGTTGGGAGTTGGGAGTTGGGAGTTGGGAGTTGGGAGTTGGGAGTTGGGAGTTGGGAGTTGGGAGTTGGGAGTTGGGAGTTGGGAGTTGGGAGTTGGGAGTTGGGAGTTGTCACCGCTGTCTCGCAGGCGCGATGGCACAAGCGTAAAAACAGGATCGCAATTTATCCTCTCCCCTCCTGCTAACCCGACTCTTCATCTCGATCTGGTTTACGTGCTATCTTCCGTTGGGGTTGAGCGAGTCAACCCACCCCCCTTCGGCAGCGAAGTCGACTGTACTCACTTCCTCGACTCCCGGACCCGACTGTGCGATGTTTACATGAAACCAGTAACCGGTTTTCAACACAACTCCTCAACTCAATCCCGTCAAGTAAACGCCACTCTAGACGCCAAGCACTCGAGCAGGGTTTTTGTGTACCACGCCTTGCATATTTTCTATAGGACAATGAGTCTTTGGGACAGTGGAGGAGGCACCTGATAATGGTGTCCGGCTGGTACCCAGTTTGCACTGCTTCCTTTCCGAGAATGCTGGGCAAGGTTTTGCTGACGCCTTTTACCTACGGATTGCAAACGCGTTTTTGCTCCTGGCGCATACTTAGCCTATGCATAGAATTGTTTTCGTTCCGTGTTTTTCTATAAGGATGTTTTCTTTTGTCGACGAGTTTTAATGGTGCAAGGGCAGCCTTGCACCAAAGAGCGCTATGGAACAGTGTTTTCTTCTACATAAGGTTAGGTGAAAGACTTTTTTTGAATCATTTCACCTAAGAGAAACCACGAGAAAATTTGTATGCATTGGAAGCTGATAGCTACCCGGCGACACTGGGAATCGAACAACCAAACCGCCCGCCAACCGCATGTGCAAAGCACTGCTGTCGCTGATTTCAAAATAAACAAGGAAGAATTGGGAATCGCTTTCAACCTAAACTTGCTTGAATTTCACCGTACCCTTCCGACACAACTCTTTGACAAAGTTCCTCTCAAAAAGGCTATGACAACGCGACACAAGATTCGCAGAATTAAATGAATGACGAATAGGGAGGGACGATGGTGTTATGCGCGAAGAAGGACCCCAGTTGAAAAATACACCAGGATGGCTTGGTGTGTTCTGGTGTTTCCTAGTGTGAACACCAGCTTCTGTAGTGTGTTCTGATGTTAACACCAGACTGGGCTGGTGTGTCGTAGTGTGCACACCAGCCCGGTTTGGTGTGTCGTAGTGTGCACACCAGCCCGGTTTGGTGTGTCGTAGCGTGCACACCAGCCCAGTTTGGTGTGTCGTAGTGTGCACACCAGACTGGGTTGGTGTGTTGTAGTGTGCACACCAGACTGGGTTGGTGTGTTGCAGCGTGCACGCCAGACTGGGCTGGTGTGGTGCAATGTGCACACCAGACTGGGTTGGTGTGCTGCAGCAGGCACACCACAACGGGTTGGCGTGTTGCAGCGTGCACACCAGAAAGCGTTGGTGAGTTGTAGCATGCACACCACACTTGATTGGTGTATTTTGGTACCCACAGCGTGCAGTGTTAGTGTGCTGTAGTGCATACACCAGACTGCATGGGTTGTGGTGTGCACACTATTTTGGTCGCCAATTGCACTTAAGAGTGGATTGGTTAATTTTGGCATGCAAAACACTTTGAATAGGCATTAAGGTTTGGACAACAATCAACCACATTCTGGCTGACACACACAGGAAGTTAGTGTGCTGTTGTAAACGTATACAACTACACTGCAGTACCAAATTTTTACTTCAGTTTGGGGGCATACACAGCAAAGACAAATATTGGTAGAGTGCATCCATCCTAATCTAGACTTCTTGTCTAACGCACGTCGCACTGATCACAAAGTGCAGTATAGAACTATACCAACTGTAATGTGGGGACTCGCACAGATAGTGTGGACGGCCACAGTCCTTGTTCCAGCATTGCTTCTCAGCAGGCCGGCGTTCGCAAGCGCGCACCAGAGCTTGTTGGAGCTTCGTCAACTTTGTCTTCTATCTTCTTCCTCTCCTTCATCGGCGCTAGCCGCTGGGGCAGCAAGCCCCAACTCTCTTTCTTACAATACCCCCGGGATGAAAAGGCGCCATACTGGAGGCCTAAGGGCACGAGATGATGGCTGGGTCGTAGTACGGCTTCAGGCGGTCTAAGTGCACAATTTCACGGCCGCGGCGGTGATGATCAGACGAAGGCGTGATGGGCTCCACAAGATAGTTAACTGGCGATGTCTGCTGCGCAACGCGATAGAAGCCCTGGTATTTGCTCAGCAGTCTTGTAGACTGTCCTGGGCTGGAGGAGGGCACGTAAAGCCAAACCAAGGATTCAGGAAGATAGGGCGGCGGCAGACCGGGAGAAGCGGCGCAGGAGCTTTTCTGACGGTGCTGGTCGTGTGAAGTAAAAGAACGGGCGAGTTGACGGCATTCTTCGGCATGCGCAGCGGCCTGAGAAACGGTTGTAAATTCGGACGAATCGGGGCGGTAAGGAAGTACGGTGTCCATGATGGAGGAAGGCTCGCGTCCGTACAGAAGAAAATACGGGGAAAAACCAGTAGTGGCTTGCGTTGCAGAGTTGTAGGCGTATGTAACAAAAGGTAGAACGCGGTCCCAGTCTGAGTGATCGGCAGAAATGTACTTGGTCATCATGTCGCCGAGGGTCCGGTTAAAGCGCTCGGTCATGCCGTTTGTCTGCGGATGGTACGAAGACGTCGTGCGGTGAACGATATGACACTCCCGAAGGAGGGCTTCCACGACGCCGGACAAGAAGACGCGACCCCGGTCGCTGAGCAATTCCTGAGGTGCACCGTGACGAAGAATGATGTGCTGAAGTATGAAACCGGCTACGTCAGAGGCCGTCGCAGCTGGCAACGGGGCAGTTTCGGCAGAGCGCGTGAGATGATCAATGGCGACGATGATCCAGCGGTGCCCGGCGGCAGTGATAGGAAGAGGGTCATAAAGGTCAATTCCAACACGATCGAATGGCCGGGCGGGACACGGTAACGGTTGCAGAGGAGCAGGTGAGTGCGGTGGTGGGTTCTTGCGCCGCTGACGTTCCAGACAAGAGCGTATGTACTGGCGGACAAAACGGTACATGCCCCGTCAATAATACCGAAGGCGCAGGCGGGTAAAAATTTTCAGCACACCGGCATGAGTGTATTGCGGGTCGTCGTGATAACTGGCACAAATGGCGGAGCGGAGATGCCTGGGGATCACGAGCAGCCACTTGCGACCATCGGGGAGGTAGTTTCGACGGTACAGCAGCTGGTCACGCACGACAAAGTGATGAGCTTGACGACGGAGCGCTCGAGAAGGGAGGCGGGCTGATCGGTTGTCTGAGAAATCCAGAAGAGAAGTAATCCAAGGATCTTTGCGCTGCTCTGAAGCCATATCAATAGTGTCAAGAGAAGGTGTGAGGCCGGAAATAGATGGCAAGTCAGGCTCAGAGGTCACAGGGGAGCGCGAGAGAGCGTCGGCGTAGGAGTGTTCACGACCGGAACGATAAATGACTCGAATGTCGTAATCTTGTAAACGCAGAGCCCAACGAGCGAGGCGGCCAGATGGATCTTTGAGTGACGACAGCCAACAAAGGGCATGGTGATCTGTAATTACATCAAACGGGTGCCCATATAAATAAGGACGAAATTTTGTGATCGCCCAAATAATCGCCAAACATTCTTTTTCTGTGACGGAATAATTAAGTCTCTGCTTTTGTGAGCGCATGGCTGGCGTAAGCAACGACGTACTCATTGAAACCAGGTTTCCGCTGAGCTAGAACGGCACCGAGACCGATGCCACTGGCGTTTGTGTGCAGTTTCTGTAGGTGCGGAAGGGTCGAAATGGCGCAAGATCGGAGGAGAGATGAGGAGCTGGCGCAGCATAACAAAAGCTTCGTCACATGCAGTGGACCAAGCCGACAAGTTGTGGCGACCAGCGAGAAGTTGCGTCAGCGGGGCGATAATGGCAGCAAAATTCTTGACGAACCGGCGAAAGTAGGAGCAAAGGCCAAGAAAGCTTCTGAGTTTTTTCAGGGATGTGGGCTTCGGGAAATCAGTAACTGCACAGAGCTTGGCAGGGTCCGGGAGTACACCATCCTTGGACACGACGTGGCCTAGGATAGTCAGCTGGCGAGCGCCGAAGCGAAACTTTTTCAAGTTCAGCTGCAGGCCAGCGTCACTGAGACAGTGGAGAACACTTTCCAGGCGAAGAAGATGAGACGGAAAATTCTGGGAGAAGATGACAACATCGTCCAAGTAGCAGAGGCATGTCTGCCATTTAAGCCCACGGAGGATGTTGTCCATCATACGCTCAAAAGTGGCAGGCGCGTTGCACAGACCGAAGGGCATCACATTAAATTCATACAGCCCATCAGGCGTGATGAAAGCTGTTTTCGGGCGATCGACGTCGGCCATCGGCACCTGCCAGTACCCAAAGCGCAGATCCAACGAAGAAAAGTACTCCGCTCCCTGCAGGCAATCCAGCGTGTCATCTATACGAGGCAGGGGGTAGACGTCCTTCCGAGTAATTTTGTTTAGCTGGCAGTAGTCTACGCAGAATCGAATGGAGCCGTCCTTTTTCTTGACGAGCACGACTGGAGAAGCCCACGGGCTGTGAGAGGGCTGGATCACGCCGCGGTTTAGCATATCGTTCACCTGTTCATCAATGATGCGGCGCTCGGCGGAGGAGACGCGATAGGGGCGTTGGCGCAAGGGTCCATGGGTGCCAGTGTCGATATGGTGGCGAACCGCTGTTGCACGACCCAACGGTGCTTGAGGAGAGTCGAAGGATGCGCGGAAGCGCTGCAGCAAAGCGATGAGCTGGGCGCATTGGTGAGGTGGTAGAGCGGCATCGACAGAATGGGAAAACATATCCGGGGAGGACGGGTCGGCGACGTCGGCGGGAGGGGTGAGGGCGTTGATGTCATGGGCGTCAGGGTCATCAAGGACAGGAGAAGCGTCGTCCAGATCGATGACATCAACCGTGCCAAGCAATTCTCCCCGAAGTAAAGTGGTGGGGAAAGGCAATGGGTTCGCGACGTACAGAGCGCCACAACCACCAGCAAGTGTGAGCATGGCATGAGGGAGCATGACAGATTTGCGGTGCGCACAAAGAGGAGAGGGTGAATAAAGAACAGTAGCGTCAGAGAGGGCAGCACAAGTCAGCGGCACAAGAACAGTAGAGAAAGCTGGCACGTCGACGTCGGCAGCGGCGAGAATAGGCGCGGCGGTAACAGGGGCGGCGTCCACAAGAGCATCACACAGCGGCGACAAATCAATTTCAGCACGTGCACAGTCAATGATGGCGCGATGCGCGGACAGAAAGTCCCACCCGAGGATGATGTCATGAGAGGAGCGGGCGAGAACGAAAAACTCAATGGTGTAGGAGAGACCTTGGATGACGAGGCGGGCAGTGCACGCTGCGAGAGGGCGAATGGGGTCAGCGCTGGCAGTGCGAAGCGAAAGGTCAGAAAGCGGCGTCATCACTTTTTTTAATTTGCGGCACAAGTTGCGACTAATGATGGACACGGCAGCACCAGTGTCAATAAGCGCAACAACAGTAACACCTTCAACGATCACTTCAATAACGTTCATAGGAGTGGCGATAGGGCTTGAGACGGTCGTTGACGGCGCAGTTCTTGCCTCCGGAACTGCGGCGCCTAGTTTTCCGCTTGAAGTGGTGGGGACCGGCGGCGCATAGGAGAGAGCGAACGACGTCGAGGAGACGGTGACCGATGGCTTCGGTTGTAGGAGTCGGAGCGAGGCGGAGAGGGATTCGGAGGCGGCAGAGAAGTGACAGGGACGGAAGGGAACGGAACGTCGTACGTCGGTGGGCGCCCGTAGTCGTAAGGACGGGATCAGCGCGTGCGGCACCAGCGGGCCACATGACCAGCGAGGCCGCAAGCATAGCATATCGGGCGGTTATCTGGGGTGCGCCACGGATTCACAGGGCGGGGACCAGTGCGAGGCAGAGGATGGTGAGTGAGTGGCAGTGCAGGGGCGAGCTGCTGCTGAGGGTATACGTTGACAGGTGGAACATAAGCAGGCATAACTGGCTGAGGTCGTGGCCGGGCGACTGCTTCAGCAATATGTCAGCGGTGCAGTGACCAGAGGGGGTGTATTAGCAGGCGGCAGGACCTCAGCTACCTGCTCCTGGATGACACGCTGAATAGAGGGCGACAGCGATGGCGTTGGAGCGGGTTGGCAGGTAACCAGCGATAATTGACGAGCGACCTCCTCCCGCACAAACTGCTTGATGTGGTGAAGAAGTGTCGGCTGATCGTGGGCAGGACTGCCTGCTGCCAAGCTTGAAATGGTGTCGTCCGAGCAAGTGGTACGGCGGGTGACATGTCGCTGCTTGCGGAGCTCATCGTAGCTCTGACACAAAGACACCACGTCGGAGACGGTTTGGGGATCTTTAGACAACAACATTTGAAACGCATCGTCTTCAATCCCTTTCAGAATGTGTCGGATTTTGTCAGCCTGGCTCATAGATGGATTGAGCCGCTTACACAAATCAACGACGTCCTCGATATAACTCGTGAAGTTCTCGCCGTTCTGCTGGGCACGACAGCGCAACCGTTGTTCAGCACGAAGTTTTCGGACAGCGGGGCGGCCAAAGACGTCAGTCAGGCTGGTTTTTAGAGCCGCCCAGGTAGTAAAATCCGCTTCGTGGTTGCGGAACCACAAATTGGCAACATCGGTCAAATAGAAGATGACATTCGTGAGCTTAACGACATCATCCCATTTGTTGTAAGCACTCGCGTTCGTAGGAGGCCAGCCAATCTTCAACATCGGTGTCGTCAGTGCCGCTGAAAATCGCAGGGTCGCGCTGACGGACGGCACCGGAACAGACGACAGCGGTGGGGACAGGTTGGGCCGAAGTTTTGGTTGTCGTGGTAGAGCCGGGTAGCCTGCGCATCGTGGCGTAGCTCCAGAAGAGCAAGCAGCACCTCCACCAAGTGTAATGTGGGGACTCGCACAGATAGTGTGGACGGCCACAGTCCTTGTTCCAGCAGTGCTTCTCAGCAGGCCGGCGTTCGCAAGCGCACACCCGAGCTTGTTGGAGCTTCGTCAACTTTGTCTTCTGTCTTCTTCCTCTCCTTCATCGGCGCTAGCCGCTGGGGCAGCAAACCCCAACTCTCTTTCTTACACAACCATTTTTCAGGTAAAGCGAAGGGCAGAAGTGTTTCATGCTTAAGCATGCCCAAACTTTGCTTCACTGGATGTTATGTGCTGATGCAAATGCCTCAACATACCATTTCAAGCAGAACGTATGCAGCAGAAGGTCGCCCTTCTAGATATAATCGCCTCTGTGAAACAATGTTGAGTAGAATGATAATTAAGGTAACCTCCTAACATGTTTTCATAAACATATGTGAAAATTAGATATCAACACCATAATTCTTTACAAATCAAGTGTGCTTTTAACAAACCTCAGATAATAAACTCAGACAACAAACCAACACACGTACATTTCTACCTTAGGCCAAATATGGCATATGAAAAATGCGATTACAAGCCACATTCAGCTTCAGTAATTACAAACAAGACTACACACTGGACATTTTCTAGAATGCTTCTATATACAATGACCTATAACATGTGGAACACAGAGATGCAGAGGTGTTTCACAATAATCGAGAACAACACAAGGAAATAAACTTCAAATGACATATGCAGCAAAAGGTGCACACCTTCCATACCACTGAGGCAAATATTGTCACAGAGTGGTGACTGCAGTCCGGAGAGCAGGAAGACAGCGAAAATGGCTTCTAAATGAAACTCCTTTTGTGCTGACTTGCACAAGCAAAGAACTGAATAACTCCGCGGAGGCATAGCAAAAGGCGAACTCTGCGGTCGTTGGACAGATTGCCCGCCGCTCTTGGCCATGCTGAATTTAAAGCTGATAGCAAACTTTCGAGAAAAAGCGTGGAGTTACTAGAACATTCTGCAACAACGCAGAAGTGGCTCCGCCAAGATGTGATCAATCTAGAAACCTGGTTGCGTCTTGCATCATAGCCAAAGCGATAAAGCGGCACACCGGCAACACTGCAGAATAAACAAACACTACAAAGGTTTGCGGAATTACTCCCCTCTCAAAGAAGCATCGACCCAATGCTTTAAAACATGACTACAAACAAATAAAATGGACTGTGCAAAAAAAAACACCGAGTGTGGGAACAGTGTCCTTGAGCATGCATAGTAGGGCTTTAGACGGACGACATGGAAAACTTCTAGTCGTACGCAGTGTCGCAGAGATTGGCTATCATCATCATCAGCTGACTACACCTACTGCAGGGCAAAGGCCTCTCCCATGTCTCTCCAATTAACCCTGTCCTTTGCCAGTTGTGGCCACTGTATCCCCGCAAACTTCTTAATCTCGTCTGCCCATCTAACTTTGTGCCGTCCCCAGCTACGTTTGCTTTCTCTTGGAATCCACTCCGTTACCCTTAAGGACCAGAGGTTATCCTGCCTTCGCATCCCTGCCCAAGCCCATTTCTTCCTCTTGATTTCAACTAAGATGTCATTAACCCGCGTTTGTTCCCTCACCCACTCCGCCCTCTCCCGATCTCTTAACGTTACACCTATCATTTTCCTTTCCATAGCTCGCTGCGTTGTTCTTACCTTAAGCTGAACCCTCTTTGTTAGACTCCACCTTTGTGCCCCATAGGTGAGTACCGGCAAGATAACAGCTGTTGTATACTTTTCTCTTCAGGGATATTGGTAAGCTACCATTCATGACCTGGGAGAACCTGCCATATGCACTCCACCCCATTCTTATTCTTCTAGTTATTTCACTCTCATGATCCGGATCTGCAGTCACTACCTGCCCTAAGTAGACATATTCTCTTACTACTTCCAGCACCTCGCTACCAATTGCAAACTGCTGTTCCCTGGCTAGGCTGTTGAACATTACTTTGGTTTTCTGCATGTTAATTCTTAGCCCCACCGTTCTGCTCTGCCTGTCTAACTGATTGATCATGCTTTGCAGTTCTTGTCCTTGCCATGCCATGTTCTGGATTTGATCACCCAGACCATTGGTGCTGTGCCCAGTATGAGTTTAAATTTGGCTATAAGCCAATTTAAATTTGTCCCTGGCATCTGTTCCTAATCAATGAGTAAAGCAGAAATTTGGGCAAGTTGGTATGTATTCATTTTTGAAACAGCGCAACAAAGACGGGACGTGGAAACTGAGGGGTAAAGACAAACAGGCGCTGACTAACAACTGGGTTTATTGAAAAAAACACACAAATATATAGACAGAGTTAGGAAAGATTAATCGCCACCATAGTCAACTCATGCCACATGTGAAGCCAGATACCCAATCTCCCCTTCGGAAAGGGGAGCCTTTCTCACGTGCGCCTTTCTCACGTATAAGAAAAGCTTCAATCACTTCAATCAGCCATTGTGATAAGATGACACGAGAAGTGATTGAAGCTTTTCTTATACGTGAGAAAGGCGCACGTGAGAAAGGCGCACGTGAGAAAGGCTCCCCTTTCCGAAGGGGAGATTGGGTATCTGGCTTCACATGTGGCATGAGTTGACTATGGTGGCGATTAATCTTTCCTAACTCTGTCTATATATTTGTGTGTTTTTTTCAATAAACCCAGTTGTTAGTCAGCGCCTGTTTGTCTTTACCCCTCAGTTTCCACGTCCCGTCTTTGTTGCGCTGTTTCAAAAATGAAAAAGAAATGTTCCTAATCACTTTCATAGAGATTGGGCACCTTCACAATATATGATTGGTTATTCTGTGCCACAAGCACACAAGGTGAAATAACCTTCTGTTCACAAATTAGGCACAACCCAACATCAGTCGGAGGGTGTTCGGCAGTGAACATGAAAGGCATAAAGCTTTCTTCGGTAATTAGTTTTTGGCAGAGTAAGAAGATACTGTTTTCCACCAAAAAGATTTTGATCACTCGCAAGAACTTGCCATCGTTTGTTAGAATGTATTCAGAGCACGTTTTCTCGGTCCTGTTATAACTGGCACTATGTACAGTGATCCCTTTAATACGTGCCCTGAGGTATTCACTCATACTGGGCACAGCACCAATGGTCTGGGTGATCAAATCCAGAACATGGCATTCAAGACTGCCAGGCTGCAATGGCGAACCTAATACTCCTGACTGGAGCTTATTGCCTTGCTTCCCTGAGATCAGCTTTTGCTGCTTGTTCAGGTAGGGTGGCAGTAGTACCAGACGCTTCAGGGACCTCTGCACCTCTCGCATGATGAAGCGCTCTGCTATTTGATGTGGCACACCTTTCGCTGCAGAAACTAGCTTCAGAATGTCGCCATTCCCTCCTTCAAATGGGAAGGTAGAGGTTGCCCATAGTGGCCCAGTCATGCGCACAGATTTTGCAAGGTGCACAAGTTGGTGCACATTGAATGTCAGGGTGTGTTCACCATACAGAACTGGCATCTGCTCAACAAACTGCACAAGAAGCCTTTCGGCACAAAAAATATCTGTCTCTTCAACACTTGCTTGTAAGAGTAAAAATAAACTCTGTGCAAGAAGGCAGAAATGTGTGAAATATCTCTGCGGGAGTATATTGAAGAGGCAAGGTGCACTGTAATAAAGAAGCCAATATCTCCATTCTGTAGCTTTCCAAAACGAGCGCTCAGTTACTGGCCTGGGCAGTCTGGTGAAAGAAATTGGCGGCCGAATTTTCAACAGGCGGTCATTCAATTCCCTCACACGATTCCCAATGTGCCAGGCGCTTCCTGGTGAACACAGCCAAAGTTCCATAAGCTGCGATGTGACACCTTCGAGTACACAGTGCATATAGTCCGGTGGAAAGCCCCACACCAGGTCCAATGTGCTGAGGGCTGCGACGGCTGACAAACCCTTTAAGCCGTCCACAGGACGGTCTCGCTTGGCTGCAAGCTTCATTGCACTGTACACCGTGTCGTGGCATCTCTCCACCATATCGCGCCCCTCCATGATATACTTCAGAGTGCCTGAAAAAAGAAATGAAAGATAATTTGTTATAGTACTATGCATAATAAACAAAGAAATACATGCTAAAGAACAGACAGGAGGGAACGACATGGACATGTATGTGATGGTTATGAAATGCTACAATAATTTAAACTACATGCAACGGTACCATATTTACCTTCAGTCAATGCACAAGCCCATTTTACAAAATTAGGCTTTTCATGTTACACTCAGCATATGTACATGGGCAATAGGTCAACATGTAGAGCTTGAATACCCTATTTTTCACTGCAGAACCCAACTTCCAAGAGGTAGACCTAGGATATGAGAGATGCTAATGAAAAGCTCTGGATTATTATGATCACCACGGAATCTGACCGGCATAGTCAATCTTTCTGACCTTTTATGTGCACAGCTTATGCAGGAAGAGGAACACAAGTTTACAAGAGTGCTTGTGTAAGATAGAACTTCCAAGTGACAATTTTTCCCATTCTGAATCCATACATGTGCATCACAGGTGACAACTGTGATTCCAGTCTTCACACCTCATAAGTCTTGGATCATCAGGCAATAAAAATATCAACAGTTTAAACAGACAGCAAAGACATTTTGCTCACATAATTAACAGCACCCAATCTCCTCGTAGCTAGAAAGAAGTGCCCTGTGCATATCTGTACATATTTCTCACGGTAAACACGAAGCTAAATGCGACTGCTCACCAACGTGCAAAATGTCCTTCCTTTATTATGCATGCTAGAAAGCAAACTAAGCATCTCACAACAGCCTTTAGTTTCAGAATACTTATGAGGAGTTTAAGAAGACCCGTGATCCCTAAGGTCGGAAACTGCTATACCATGGCAGTTTTCAGTCTCCGTCTTTGGAATATGTGAACAGAAAAATTTCTTTAAAAGACTATGCACCAGAGTTACAGCTGTCACAATCAAGTAACTTTGCCATCCTTTTCTCTGCCATACCATCTTCAAGTCTCTCTCTCCCACATATGGGTGATAATTCTTCACAAATGAAACTTGTTTCAGTGCTTTTATGGGGAAGCACAGATTGTCACGTCATCATCATGGCCCTGCATCACCAAGTTGTTGTTATTGCATTAGAACAAAACCTGGTTCAAACTGATATGGACCAGTATTTTTATACCGGTAACAGTTGATACCAACCCCATGGGATACCAGTAACAGTAAATAGTCAAGCTTGAGAAGGGTATATGCTTGTTGGTTCATATTTGAAAGGTAAAAACGTAGCGCAGAAACAAGAACACAGAAAGACAGAGAACACACGGCGCTACAACACACAGTGCCGTGTGTTGTCTGTCTTTCTGTGTTCTTGTCTCTTTGCGCTACGTTTTTACCTAGTCAAACTTGTTGCATGTGAATGCATTTAAGCAACAAAATGATAGAGCTGTACAGTGTGCAGAAAGCAGAAGAGGCAAAGCTTGTAATATGACTGAAACAATTCTTACCATCAACAAGCGTTCCTTTTTGAAGGCACCAAGAACAGCCATAGTATCCGTTGTACTGCTTAGCATTCAGCAGTGAAGCGCGAGCTGGCGAGTCAACACAAAAGCACAACACATTCACTGTTGACTGCACAACTTTGCCAGCAAATGACCATGTGAAGTTGCCCATAGCGCGGAATTTCTCGACAAATGTCTTCAAGTAGAGGTGAGTAGGTGGGTGACCTTTGGCAAACCAAATGGCGCCGATGAGGATGTTCTTCCAACGGTAGGGAAGAGGGAGCTCATTAAGCGCTACTTGAATTGGCCAGACTGACCCTTTGCTTGACTTAAATACTGGCGATCCATCGCTGTTGGCGGTAACAGTCAGGTCACTCCAATTCATGTTCCTTTCATGGCGGACCTTTCTGTACAGTAGGCCATCTGTGATATCCTTATAAGCTCCCTGATGAGTTTCAGTTGTCAGTTTCTGGAGGTTTGCGCCAACTATATCCCCAAACTTCTTTAAGAGACACTGTAGCTGACGCTTGAGGTCGACAGTTATGAAAAAGCTTCCTTTTTTCACCAGCTGTGCCATAGTCGTCGTGGCTGCACAATTCGTGCAGCGCTGGAAATCTTGGCCGCAGCTTGATGTCAGGCACTCACACGTTGGGCAGTATGTATGGACTTCCACCATCCTTGATTTGTGCAAATCCCATAACTTCCTGAAACCATATTTTGTCGATGGGAAGACGCTCTGGCCAAGCAACGCATTCAACAGCTTCAACAAGCTGTCCACTTGTGTCCAAGGAAGGCCAGCAGCAACAACAAATGTTAATACAAGCAGCATCGCCTGCAGGTGGGTAGTGTTCTGGTGTGGAAGTCTCGACTCAGAGTTCACTCTTATAAATTCCGACAAGTCTTCGTCGGGGTCCTCTAGCAGATGGTTGTCAAGCCCATCGGTGTCCTCATCAAGCCTTGGCAATTGTGCATCAGAAATGCTGTCATCAAGATGCTGGCTTGAAGGCTCATCATCCAAATTGGGATGACTTGTAGAGGCGTTGTCATGCACCTCATCTTCAGTTTGCTACAAAAAACATTGGAAAGGCATCATCAGCAACAGAAGAAAAAACATCAGTATTCAAGTGAATGACTGCAACCTGTTCATGCATACCCCGAGTTGGTATCATTCTGCATGAACATCATTCCGATTCCCTCCACATTTTAATATTTTCATCACAGGTTGTATGTATTTTCTTTATAATGATCCATAAGAGATTAGTATACGTGGACCATCATGTGACATCAACCTACAATCACTAAATAATTTATAATCGAATTTCGTATCTCACCTGTTCAAGCTTCAACAGTCAAGTAATGGCTACGACGTGAAAGGTCAATATAAGTCACATGAGACACAAATAAAAAGTGCAACATAATCACTGCTTCGTAATTTTAATTCACTGTGATGCTAAAGACAGCTTGCTGCAAGAGCTGGAATGGCAATGGGTTTGGTGCATGGTTCATGGGAGTTGTGGTGTCCTAAAGCGACCCCGGCTACGAGGGATGCCATAGTGGAGGGCTCCAGATAGTTTCACTCACCTGGGGTTCTTGAATGTGTACTGACATCGCGCAACACATGAGACTCTAGCATTTCACCTCCACTAAAATGTGATCATAGTGGCTGGGACTGAACCCCCGCTTTTTAGGTCAACAGTCGAGAACCATAAACACTGAGCCACCACAGCAGCAGAATCACAATCAACGAAGCAGCAGCGATTATACTGCAGCTGTCTTCATGCCTCATGTGACCTATACTGAACTGACATCGTACCCATCGCTCTGCTTTTGGAACAGAAGCCGAATCAGGTGAGATGAAATTTGATCATTAATTATTTGGCAGCTGTAGCCAAATACCTCATGGTCTTCCATGTATAGTAATGTCTAACGCACCGTTACAAACAAGAAAACATAGCCAACCAAAATTTGGTCTCTATACTCCTTTAAATGTTATATGGGAAAGTGTCAAAAAGTAGGACCAAGAGTGAAAGTACGGCAAGTCGCCTTACAGTTCAGCATTGTCAGGTTCGTTGAGCATGATTTCACAAGTCCGACAAGGCAGACAACAACAAGAGACGCTAATATTTTTTAAAATAGAGTTGCTCAACAGCGGCATAAGCCCATGCATAGAACAAGCATTAGTACAACTGAGTGGGCAGGAAACATAGGCAAATAAAATAATACATTTTCTCATAATACCGCATTTGCATGGTTCAAAGGCAGCTAACATTAAACTATCAAAAAGGGCCCACAAGAGACCAAACATGCATTTTCGGGCTCAGCTGCCAAGCACCTAACCACTTAGCCACCACAGCAAGTCTAAGTGCACATATCTATGTGGCTTCGCTTGAATGCAAGAATTGCCTCTGAACACCTCAACACCTACACGAAAATTCTGGAGCAAAGGGCAGTACATCAGTGTGTGCGTGTGGGGGGGGGGGGCAAACCATTTGAACTGTCTACTGCTGGGAGATTTTTTTTCTTCGGAAAAATGGGGTACGCAAAGTTTTCCTACGCAAAATTTCAGGCTTGTGGAGGGGGATAGATTGCCCCCCTTCAGCGGGTGAGGTGCGTTTCCAGAGTCAGCGCAGAGGCTCATGGGAAAGTCGTCTGCTACAGCTACTTCACGTTCCAAATTTCTACCCCTGCTTGCTTGCTTCACGGCAGCCGCTGTGTTAATTCGCTTCATATACTAATTTATTTCCACTGCAACACCGCTGATTGTATTGCATCATCGCAAGACCAACCAGACGTCGACTCTGTTCTGCTTCGCAGCGTGTTTTCGCATGAAGTACAACGAAAATAACGTAAACGGTCGGATGCTTTCTATGCGTATGCAGTGAGATGTGTTGAGACGTGCAGGCACGGCTGCATGTAGGGATAGTCTGCTAGCAGCTTTTACACGCTTCGAGGCAGCTACATCTATCATTTACTAAACTGTGCAAGCTCAGCCTTCGTTGCCTTCGTGATGCAGCAAAAAAAAATAAAAAAACGAATATATAACGACCAACACGTTAAACTAGTTCCATCGGACACACAGCCGACTGCCGTGCATACGCAGAACAGCCAGCCTACGCTGGCAATATTATAACCACGAGAAAACACTAATACCTTTCGTAATAGTCATTTTATGCGCTTAGGACGCGTTCATACACAGCACGCGCTGATCTTACGGTGATGCTGTGCAATACGCAATGTCGCAGCACAAATAGATTAGCAAATAAACGATGCACGAATGCAGGACAATAGCTATGCAGAAGGCAGTGCGTGGGAGAAATTTGGAACCGGAAGTAGCTGGCAGACGATTTTTCCATTGTTTGTATTCACTTCGCAAACGGACCTCACCAATTCACCCCTGCCTCTTTAATCCGGCCCCATCCCTCAAATATGCACTCGCCTCGCTTCGGTGCGGGCCCCAGGACACGCTGTAAACAGGCTTACTTGCCTCTGTTCATTGATTTTTTTTTTCTCGTAGAAGCCCAAGGTACGGCCATGGTACGGCCCAAGGAGTAGAGGGAGAAATTAGGGGGTAGCGGGCGTCTTTGGAAACGTGCCATGCACAACGGCTCACCTCTGAAACTTCATTCGACGGTTCCCTTTGCCGCTGGCTCCACACGGTTTGCCGCGGAACTTTCGCTGACGACGTACCGGGCTCAAAATAAGCAAGGTACCGTTTTTTAGGAGGCATGCTGCGATAAAGTGCACAGCCTGCTGGTAAAAGAAAGCCTTCGATCCGAGTACTGCAGCTATGCAGCTAACAATAACTACAAACGAGGCACGAGCGGGGCACGAGAGAGAGCACGCGCGGTCTCGGCCTCCACAGTTACGTAACCACCACGCCAAGGTCTATTGCCCACGCCGCCGCTTTGCACCACTGTACTCTCAAAACAATACTTTTTTTTCATTAATACAAGTCTAAATGATCGTTATTCGCAGTTTTTCTTTTTTGCAGTAGATATTGTAGATCTGCAAACAAGAAAGTGTTTTGTCATGCTGTTTCGGTTTCGGTTTCAACAGGCGAACGAAGAGTGCACCGTGAAGGTGGCTTATAGGTCACGCGCGAGGCATGAAAAAACTGCAATATAATCTGTGCTTCTACATTCATTTTCATTCCGATTCTTGAAGCAGACTGCATTGTAGTGAAGCAAAACGACTAATCAACATATCGCAGTTTTTTCATGTCTCCCGTGACCTGTGAACTATAAGCACAGTGCAGACAACTGACACACACAGCACATGCACAGAATGGGAACAGTTATCAGTTTCAGTAAGCACGATATCTGCACTACGAAGGACCAGCTATAGGCCCCGCTCTTGTCTTTTTAGCTATAAACACACTTTGGCGTCACAACCATCGCTATAGGCTGTTGAAACCGAAACAGCACGAGAAAGAAATTTGATTATAAATTATTTAGCGCTCGTAAGAGAACACCACGCAATAATCCATGTACAGCAATGTCTTGCGCATCATTACAAACAAGACAGCAGGCACCCATAAGTTAGATGCATATACTCCTTTAACCATCACAGCGATCTTCATGCCTTTTGCTTCCGCGACCTGTACCATTTATTTTGGCTTCCTTTACTGAGATCTTTGTTTCCGTTGCTGTTAACTGGTAAAAGTGAAGAAATATCATAGACAGTAAAATTTAGGCGACCACAGAAAAATACACCATTTGCGGGCCTGTAATTTACGGTCAATCTTGGACGGAGGGATGGGCGAAGGTCATTTGAC
Source organism: Amblyomma mixtum (assembly GCF_055824585.1). NCBI lineage: Eukaryota > Metazoa > Arthropoda > Arachnida > Ixodida > Ixodidae > Amblyomma > Amblyomma mixtum. Next base: position 8,074,015 of record NW_028317651.1, on the reverse strand, counting down.
ATGTGTACTTCTTGGATATTTTTCGTCGAAAAAATGGGGTTCGGCATGGTCTTCCTATGTAATTTTTCTTTATTAGCTGGGGGGCTTAGGGAGCGCCAAATTTCTACTTAAATCCATACCTGAGTTTCTGGGTTTGTCATACGTACGGTTTATTACACTTAGCTGTTCGTATAAAATGAACGCAAAGCTTTTTTTTTTTCACCAAATAAGGTCTTCTCAGAGTGACTGGATTATTTCGACCTAATTTTGAGTTGGGGCATATTGAGTGCAGTTCCTTTTTATGGGATTTCTATAGCTTCAAATATGACAGCGAGAACTATATGAAATTCATTCTGGTTCATTGCAGCCAATGCTAGCTGCTATAGTTATTACTCGATGGTGTGAGGCTGGCAGTGAATTTTCTGCAGTGCACACAGCGGCCTATCAATATGGTCGACGTGCTCATTCTGCGACCGCTATTCTCAATATTCGCGCTGGACGTGGCACTTTGGACTGCTGGGATTAAGATTCCGTTATCAGCTGGATTATTGATCAGTAAATCCTGCTCATCCACCTGGAAACCGTTCGATTCCAACTTGAATCACATGTATATCCAGCTACAAAATGTCATTCACCGGAAATCATGTTCATCTGAAATAATTTTTTCAGAAATATTTACACTTCCAGTTCACCCCTTCTCGAACCTCTCCCAATGCCAGGTAGAAAATGTCACTTCAGCAAGAAATTCAGCCGAAAAAGTGCTTTTCAAGCTGGAATGGGCGCCCGAGACGAAAGTCCGCCCTGCCTCCATTTTCATCGCGAAACGCCAGCCGGCAAAGAAGCAATCGCCGAATAAGCGTCCAATACATTAAATAGCTTATTTGGCGGTTTGTTTTCACCCGAAATCGTGAAGCGGACATACGGGGAGTTGGTGGCTGACAGGCACGTGAGAAGAGCTTCTGTCTTTCTAGACATTTCCAGATAATGAAGGGAAATGGTAATAATAATCTCTTACCGTACCTGTTAACCTAAGATCACAGAAAAAATTAGACCGAACATATCGTAATACGCTGTTCTGTGCGCGGATAGAAGTCTTACGGAATTCTTTGCGTATCTTACTAAACAGCGCCACCTCTAGAAGTATAAATAATGAGCCATCCAGCAAGCCTAGGCGGCGTGGGCGCATCAAGGCATAGAGCACCAAGGAGGCTCGCACGCGGTACTCCGTTAACTCCGTCGTTTGTTTTGATGATAGTTGTGGTAGCGTAACTGCCCGGACAAATGGAGTATTACGTGTACGTAAAGTTCTTAGAGGACAATCTGAAGAAAATTGCCAAATCTCGGCATGTGAAAGGGTTTCGCCCGGCCAATGTGCACGATTTTAGCGCCGGGGTAACCTACAGTGTATATTGGGAGGGCGACCAGAAAACCAGCGGAGGGTACTACGACGCTGAAATACTGCACATGTCAGGTAAGCAGAACTGTCCTGAAGACCCTGATGCAAGTTTATTTTTTTTTGTCCCTGTGCCGTGAACTATTGCTGCAAAACATGTCGGCAAGCATCTGCCGCCTGTCTGCTCACATGGGTTTGCTCGGTGCACACGAATCAAAACAAAGGGCGCCGCCTTCATGTCCTTTGTCAACGCTGTTTTCTCTTTCATGTTGTCGAAATGTGTACATTGGGCCTATACTAGCTTCGGCTATTGGCCCAGCAGTTTTTGCAAACGTTTTGTATATCTGATGTTAAAATAAAGAAAGAAAGAACGAATCTGCACCGACTAGCCCAACCACACGTGTGCGTTGTTTCTCGAACGTTTTTCGCCTTCCACTTTCTTTTTACCGCTTGTGCGCTCCAAGTGTACTGAATGTTTGATGTTCGATGTACCGAAATCCCGTGCCCATTAATTTGCCGTGGTTTCGGGGAGACTGCACAATGGTTAGACCTGTTTTATTTTTAATTCTGTGTGTTTACATACACTGTAAAGCTTTGCAGTATTTGCCCATCTGGTGTTGTGTTATGAAATACACTGCACAGCAATGTCAGCTATCATATGCTGCATTCCGTGCACTCATGTTGTCTTCTCATCTTTTCTGTGCTTTTAAAAATGTTAGCTCATCAGCACCACTAGGCTGAACATTAATTATGTGGATGCTTGAGAAAAACACTGCAGCATGCGAGTGTAATTATGTGGACACTGGACACTTGGGGAAAACACAAGCATACGAGTGTGAGCACTGAGATGTATCAGCATGAGTGTTGTGTGGCCTGGTCGTTACTACGAGAAACAAGTGTTCATTGAAATTTATTTCAGAGTCCAAAGAAGAAATGGACTCATTCATCATTGACAAGGCGCAGCGTGCAAAGCTGAAGCGGCAGGGGCCACCAGAAAATGTGCGTGTTGGAAACTGCATGTTCCGTTCAGGAATTGTCATGTTGGTAGTATGTATACATGGGTTTCATGCGATGTCATGGGTGCCACAATATAGAGTCTAAGGGAGAGCTTCTGCAATGCAGATTGGGGCAGGTAATGAAAAATGGATTTGAAAAATTTGCAGGTTTCTGGCATGCATCTAATCTCAAACATGGCAACAGCTATGACTTTGGTGCAACCCAGGTATATGCAATTTTCATTGATGCCACTGCTGGGCCCTTGCTATCTTCGTGGTCATTCTGAATATGTTTACTCTTTTTTATGGAAATGTTGGCTAGTGTTAAATTATTGAAACATATGCAAGTCTTAGAGCAAGCAGCATGTTGCCATGCGGGCGTGTGTATAATCACAACCGTGGTAAACAGAGCGTGCAGTTGTAGGAAAAGCCTATATGAGTGATGTAGTGCATTTTTCTGGTATTTGTTTAGTTCATGCATCTATACTTGGAAATGCATATGCAAAGAATTGTATGATACAGCTGTTTGGACCATTTAAGTTGCTGTTGTAAAGAGCGACCAAGTAAGAAGCAGCTTTAGCTCAGAGTCGTGAAGGACTTCACATTGACTATGCCAGCTTCACAGTCACATCGAAGCACTGCTGAATCTTTACAAGGGAACCTCTGGACAGGAACTTGTTGCCATTTGTAGACCTGCAGATTCTGAGGCTTAATGCAGTCATATATACAGTCATATGCACTCCTTCTGGCATTGCTATTATTCCTGACATGTATCGGGAGCATGAACTGTCAAGCGCAAAAGTTTGCAGGATCCGCGAAACTGCATTGCTGTGCCATCTGCCATCACAGAGCGTGGTGTTGAGGTTCACGTGAGTCTGGATACTATGCTCTGTTATGGCATATCACACAGCAATGTAGTTTTGCTTCGCCCCGCCACACATCGCAGATCCTGCAAACGTTTGTGGCCAACAGTACCGTGTTATGGATGAGGAAATGCCTAATGTACTTGTGGCAAGTGGGCGAGTCTCCTTGCAGTGGTCAAACAAATGCGAGTGTGCTGATTATATGCGAAGTGCACAATGACTTGTGCATGATACACATTTGCTGTATTTATATTGGTTATGCCTCTGCTTCAATTCTAGTCAAAAAGAAAGGTGAAACAGTTGAGGATGGCTGCCAAAAGGAGTGCCAATGAGGACGTTGTGGCACTCGCAGAAAACAATGCACTCAAAGAGGAGCTGGAAGCCCTCAAGAGAGAAAATGCCAAGCTGCGGCAGCTAAACATAAAGCTGCAGGAGCAGCTCCTGAAATGCCTCTCAGCTCCAGGTTAGTCCTGCACGGCAGTATGCCTACTTCTTAATCTAGATACCACTTGCTACAGCCTGTAAGTTATTACTTTTTTCTCGTAAGCTCCAGTGTCTCAAAAATACACAAGTGCTTTATAAAAGAAACTTCTTTTTGGGAAAGCAATTGTCAAAAATTTTGCATGTTTATGCAAAATTCAACAGTTTTCATTGGTTGTAGAAATGCAGTTTTGCACTAACTCCATGTCTTTAATGATCCTAACGTCTGCATCACAGTGGAAATGTGAACTTTAGCTACATATGTTTATGTTCTTAGTGGAGCTTAGATAAATTACCTAAAAAGACCAAAAACAAAAAGATGAGAAAGTATGATGAAACAAGAAAAAATGAACTTGCTAAACGGGAAGTCTAAAACTGCAAACGTTTTTGTCGACAGCTGCTGAAGTGAGCAATGAGGCTAGTTTTGCACTCATTGAGAATGCCGCTGAAGACATCCCTCCAAGGGCGGTTACACCAGTACCACAGCAGTGCCACCCCACCCTGTCACTGGAAGGGTCCACGCTGCCTTCATCTGAAGTGCACAGTGCGTGCTTATCAGCTGAGGAAGGTATGGAAAGTCATCTGCAGCACTCCGGAATCATGTCTACTATCTGTGCCCCGCTGCGGTGGCTCAGTGGCTACGGCGCTCGGCTGCTGGCCCGAAAGACGTGGGTTCAATCCCGGCCGCGGCGATCGAATTTCAATGCAGGTGAAATGCCAGAGGCCCGGGTACTGTGCGATGTCAGTGCACGTTAAAGAGCCCCAGGTGGTCGAAATTTCCGGAGCCCTTTACTACGGCATCTCTCATAGCCTGAGTTGCCTTGGGCCCCTAGTAAACCCCAGTAAACCAATAAACCATGTCCACTATCTATAATTGTCAGTGACATTGTTGCGGAGTCCTTAACCTACCACCGTGCGCATTTTTTTCAGTTCGCAGCAAGTTTATAACCCGTTTTTCAAGCTGCAAAGATAACCTAATGACAGAAAGAACAGGGAAGGGTACAGAAATGAGGAGCTCGTTATAACATAAATAGGAAGATAGCCAACAGTCATTGAAACCAAAGAAAGCATACGAGAATGTTGTTTTTAAATCATTATTCATGATGTAATGGGAAATTCATCGGTACAGGCAGCAGCCATGTTGAGAAAGCTTCAAATTAACCTAAGGACAGCGCAGTGCGTGTAACGTTAAGGGACAAAAAGAGAGTAGTGCGAGTCAGGGGAACAAGCACGACTGTGATGTTCTGGTTTACATCATGAAGAAATGAGCAGTACGTATGGTGTGGAGGACAGGTGATGAATGGTCCATTACTACTAATGAAATAGATTCCAAAAAAGAAAGGTAAACATTGCTGACGAGATAAGGAAATCTGTGGACTATAGGATGGCTGTAGCTGGCCCAGTACTAAATTAGAGGTCAGTGGGTAGTGCTTTTAACCTGGTTTGGGCATACGCAGGATGATGAAGTTGACCGCCAGAAATAACTGCATTTTGGTTTTCTTTGTTGCATATTAAACGCAAGCACTAGTGGTAGCTAGCTGTCTTGCCATAAATATGGGTAAAATTGATTCCATATCTCATGTCTGCATAACAAAAGAATAATCTAATTATTTATTTGATATGCTTCGAGGCTGAGGGTATTGATTTCAGCATAAATTGTATGAAATGTTGCTCCTACTGCACTAGTCTGAATTGTGTTTTAATCACTACTAGGTAAATATCAAGCTTGTGTTTTGCCGTCATTGCGTGCAGACATGCCAGCTTTACAAGGAAAGGAGACATCTCTGATGGCATCTGCTGAAGTAGACTCTCCAGCCGTGCCTGCTGGACCGCCTGCAGCAGAACCACGACCAGTCCAGGGTGTTTGTTCCCTGACAGACAGTGGAAAGGTGAAAGCACCTAAATTTTCTGTCTTATGAAATGTGAAATGCGGGGTAGCATGCACATATATTCATTCACCAGTGTAGAATGTTTAGCAAGTTGATACTTGTCTATACTGGCTATAGCAGCACCAATAAGATGTGGCACCAGCATTCATTTGCATCTGTAAATTTTTATTCAAGAAACACAGATTATAAAAAAGAAAGGAAAACAAGAAACAGGAAAAAAGGTCACCATCCAAATCGAGCAACATTTGTCCTGCTGCGAAAATTCACTGGATGCTCGTGAAAAAAATTTCATGTCTACATGTAATTGCTTAACCAGTGCTTTTAAAATTCAGTAAGCTATATGCATTTTATGTTGGTGGTTTAATGACAGGTATATGGGGGTGTTTTAGTCAGGCTTGAACAGTCGGACGGTTATTTCTTGCAGCTCATGCAGTTACTTTACAGGTCCAGTTTGGTCCACAAAGGTAGCCCATGTAGTATTAATGATCACTAAAATTTTTCCATATGAAGTTGAATCATGCTTAGTGCTGCTTTTAAAAAGAGCACTGGCAGCTAAGACATCAATGAGATGTTAGGTGTCAGTGCAGGCTGAGCAGTAGAGGAGCCTGTGTTGCAGCCATGTGCCCCACAATGACAGCAAAAGGGGAGGCATGAGGGTGAAGCATGAGAGGCCAGCTCAGTGTCGGAAGGGTAACTTGTCTTTGAGGGTGGTCCTTCGCATTGCTTAGTCATCGTGACATGTCTTGAGAAGGGCATCTGGTTGCTATAGAAATTTTGTGACCATTCCACTCTTACAAGGGGCACCATACCGTGTGAAGCACAAATGGCACGGATTTTTTTAGCATTTGTTACTGTGCGCACATACTAATTGGCTAAGTCCAGCAAGGTAGAGCCATTTTTCTGAAATTATTTGCTGATAGCATTCCAAACATGAATTGAGATTAGCATTAGCCAGTTACGAGCACTGCATGCAGTTACCTTTGATACTCCACTGCTGTTAATAAGTGCCACTAAATGCCCATCGCACTGTTAATGTCCACGTTTATGTTCTGCAGTTATTTTCAAGTTTTAAATGATTTTGACCTTGGTGCTGTGGCAAGTGCTAACACTGAGTTTTAAGTCAGAATGCACTCGGTAAACAATGATAATTTGTACATTATGTACGTCCCTTTCAGTTCGGCATGCCATTTGTTTTCTTTTTCCTGCAGGTACACCTGGCCAATGGCCACGAAATTTCAAAAGAGGCATATGATACCCTCATGGCACTACAAAAGGATTCGCTTTTTGTGAAAAGAGCAGCAACCACATTGTGGTCAACAGAAGTGCTGGCTCAGCGCAGTTTCACCGGGACGCTGTCCAACCGATTCCTGGCAGAGGGCGGGGACAAAGCCCCGCAGAAGCCACTGACACCGCTGAAGGTGGAGACGATAAGGGGTAATTATTCTATTCTACTGGGGTTAGCACATGTGCATATTGTCATATTTCATTAACATATGAAAGGAGGCTATCTTGACCTTGGCAATAGCTCATGAGAGGGTAATAACTATCAAACACTATTTGACTCATATTAGAATGGATCAGTTTGTTGCGTAGCTTCTGGTTGTGCATGAAAATTCATGTGCAGTCAACTACTTGACAGGCACAATGAGAAGCGTTTGGTAGAGATAAGAACTTCCTACAGAGCTGAGCTGCAAGATGAGTGTATGACATGAGCACTCTACATCTGTGGCAACAACCTAAGAACGTAACTTGTTTTGTGATGCTAAAATAGACTGTTGTCACATGACAATGTTGAGCTGGAAAGTTAGGTTCTTAAGAGCTGTGCATTTTTAAAACCTTTAAATGTTCACTGAAGTGGAATCTGAACTCGTCTTTTTGCCACGGGAACTCGATCTACACGCTCCCAGCATTCTTAGAAACTTTGAATTATTGCCCTGTGCGGCTGATTTTCCTCATTTAAATCTGAGTAATGTGTGGCTACCGCCTTTTTCTTTTAATTCTCCGCAGTCGGGGAGGAGTCAGCCAACGCATGGAGTGCCTTGCAGGCAGTTACATGGTGGCTTTGCTTTCATTTTTATTTTGTTTTTTACATTTCCGTGGATAAATAGATCTATTCAGAGACTACATAGCTGCAAATTAGGCCCACAGAAATAAAAATACGCGAGGACTCTGCTTTTGCCGATCACGACGCATCACTCCGCCGATGGCAAAGCGGCAAGCCGCCACAGGACTGGTTGAAAGGTTGGTCGACTCCTGCCACTGTCTGCGGGGGAATTAAAAAAAAAGGCGGGAACCGGGTGTTTAGTTCGATTTAAACTAGGGAAACCGACTGCACAGGGAAATATTTCGCAGTTTCTAAGAACGTTCGAACGTGTACAACGAGTTCCATCGGTAAAAGTATGAGTTCAGATTCCTCTTTAGTGCACCTTTAACGCAAACTCTGATGGTATCATTCTTATGTATCTTCCTGTCCTTTTTTGTTATTGTTTCATCTTATTGCCTTAGCAAAGACACTAATTATGGGATGGTTTACACAAACATATTCTCTGGAAATGTATGCAGTTTGACCTGTTGTACACTTCGCATATATAGTAATGCAACTGAGCCATTACTTGGTGTGCTTTGGCTTTGTGTTCAGGACCATACCATGTATGCATCTACTAGGGCACTGTGCATTGCCTGCATTCTTACAATGGACAAACGCTTTTTTCTGATGACCTTAGTCATTTTTCTGCTTAACACTTGGCGTGAATATTAAGGTGACATGCTCATTTTGATGATGTAGGCAGTGCGAAGCGTCACAGCAGCTGCCATGCTTGCAGTATTGTCGCTCATGGCCTTTGCACGTGCACATGATTTGGCAACATAGCTTTGTGCAACCTGTCTGGAGTGGAGAAAGTGATTTGTTTACATATCTGCTGAGATTTTTCCAGAATCGGAACACCTTGTTGCACTATTACTCATATTCATGGTAGAGAGAGGGTGCGGTAGATGGTCCTTGGCGATCACAAAATGAACAAGGGAGGGGAAAACCTCAGTTTGCTAGAGCCAACGTTTCGACAAGGGGACTTGTCTTCGTCTGGGCAAAGCGTTCATCATCGGCAGGGATTATATAGGGCCTTCGCTCCGAGGAGGAAGGCCCCGGGGGTGGGGAAGGAAAGTGGTGTGGGAGGGGATGCGTGTCAGGAAGGGGAGGGAGGTGAATCATCATTCGCTAGGCTGCAATAGTGCAACAACCTATATCCGGGGGGTATGCAATGAACAAAAGGCTTTGAAGGGGCTGCGAGGGGGGCGCTGGGTGAACCTGCAAAACTCAGATAAAAGGATTAGTCAGCGTGGTACAGGGAAATGATAACAAGGGAAAAAAAAGGGGGGGGGGGGGGGCTGGCACCAGAAGGAGAAAGGAAGGGGGGCATTTCCAAGGAAGGACTAGGCAGGGGGGGGGGAATGGCTCGTGTTCAGAGAAAGCCAAAAAGTGGGGGCAGAGGGGGTAACAGGAGTGTCATGGTTTCCGAGAACTGGTAGCAAGGGATTAGGAGAAGAAAAAAAAAAAAAGGTGAACAAAGGAAGAGGGTGACAAGGCCGGAAATGGGGTGGAAGATATTACTTGGGAAGGGTGCAAGGAGCGACAATATACTTATGTGAGGTTCTAGGAAATAGTCTGACCACGTGCAAGACATTTGTTAATTTAAAATTATGCTGACACTGGAATGTACCTGAGAGATTCCAGGTTTCCTCTGGACATGTTGATCCCTGTTGGTTGCAGTGTTTTAAATTTGTGGATTAGGAATGCTTCTCTGTATTTTCTGTCCCTAGTCGATTTGAAGCCTGACTGAAGAATGAACAATTTGAGTTCGTCGAATTTGTGATGGCGTTGATTAAAATGGGTCGACACTGCCTTCTGTTCATTCCGTGTTGTGTCAGCCCGGTGCCCGTTTAATCTGGCACTCATTGTTTGTCCGGTTTCTCCGATATATTGTTTCTGGCAGTAGGAGCACTGGAGCATGTAGATAATATTGGACGATGTGCAGTCAAAACTGGTCTTTATATCGAAACTGAAATCGCTTGCCGTACTTTTAACCGTAGTGTCCCTTTGTAAATGTTTGCATGTCTTGCATCTGGGTCGAGAGCATGAAGTTACTGTCGGTGGTGGTTTCTTACCGAGCCTAGCATGCACCAGGATGTCCCTCAGGTTTGTGTTGCGTCTGTATGTTACCCTTGGTGCGTCGGGAAATATTTTCTTGAGACGGTCATTACCAGTTAAAATGGGGTGGTATTTCCGCAGGATATTGTTTATGTTTGGAAGCGCGTTTGAGTATTTCGTTATAAGTGCAGGAGGTCGTTGACTGTTAGCTTTTGTTCGTTTTTTAAGAACTACATCTCGTTTCAAAGTGGTTGCTCGTTGGAACGCATTATTAAGGGTTGTCTGTGGATGGTTTCTGGTGATTAGTGTGTTTTTTAGCGAGTGGAGGTGTTTCAGGTAGTCATCGTCGTCGCTACATATTCTTCTTAGTCTCGTTGCCTGTCCTACGAATATACCTTGTTTGCAGTGTCTTGGATGATGGCTAGTGAAATCTAAGTATTGTTGTCGGTCAGTAGGCTTCCTGTAAAGTGTGGTTTTGAGCTTGCTATTTTCTAAATGGACAGTGGTGTCAAGGGAATTGACTTGCGTTTTCGAGGAGTTGAAGGTGAATTTAATGCTGGGGTGGAATGAATTGAAATGTGTGACGAATGCCTTCAGGGTCTCAGCCCCGTGCTCCCATATCATGAAAATATCGTCTATGTACCGCAGGTATATGAGTGGTTTTTTTAGAAATGAATTTAGAAGTTTAGATTCTAGTAGCCCCATAAAAATGTTCGCGTAGGTGGGTGCGAAGGGAGTGCCCATGCTTGTTCCAAATACTTGAAGGTAGTAAGAAGAATTGAATTCAAAGTAGTTGAGTGTTAGTACCAATTCAAGTAGCGTGAGGTACACTTCAGTTTCGTGCGGGTGAGGACTTTGAGTTAGAATTTTTAAGAGTGCGTCGATACCTTCATTAATGGGAATATTTGTGTACAAAGCGGCGACGTCAAGTGTGACAAGTATGCTATCTGCTGGGATAATGGAAGCGTCATTCAGAGACTCTATTATGCGGAGAAAGTGCGGTGTATCCTCGATAAAGGAAGGGAGGTGGGTGGGAATATCTGCAAGATAGTTGTTCAGGAAAATTGATAAGTTCTCTGTGGGCGTGTTATTGTTTGAAACGATAGGTCTGCCGGGGATATCTGCGGTAAACAAGTCTTCTGCGGAAACCTTATGGATTTTGGGAAGTAGGTAAAAGCGTCCTGCCTGTTTGTTTAGCGGATTTAAGAAGTGGTAATCGGACTGCGTGATTAGTTCTCTTGATAGTAAGTTTGCCAGTTTGTTCAGAATCAATTTGCAGAACTCTGAAGTGGGATCTGAATCTAATTTCCTATAATGACAAGGGTTGTTAAGTTGCCTAAAAGCTTCTTTTTTGTATTTTTCGGCTGGCAGGATAACTATGCTACCTCCTTTGTCTGCAGGTTTAATGACTATATCGGTTCTAGAAGCTAAGTGGTTCAGAGTAGCCTGTTCCGTTGGGTTAACGTTTCTGCGTTTTCGAGCTTGCTTTGTTTGGTCTATAATTTCTTTCGAGACAGATTTAATGTACAAGTCTAATTCGGGACTCTGCTGCGCTTCCGGCGTCCAATTAGACTTGTACATTAAATCTGTCTCGAAAGAAATTATAGACCAAACAAAGCAAGCTCGAAAACGCAGAAACGTTACCCCAACGGAACAGGCTACTCTGAACCACTTAGCTTCTAGAACCGATATAGTCATTAAACCTGCAGACAAAGGAGGTAGCATAGTTATCCTGCCAGCCGAAAAATACAAAAAAGAAGCTTTTAGGCAACTTAACAACCCTTGTCATTATAGGAAATTAGATTCAGATCCCACTTCAGAGTTCTGCAAATTGATTCTGAACAAACTGGCAAACTTACTATCAAGAGAACTAATCACGCAGTCCGATTACCACTTCTTAAATCCGCTAAACAAACAGGCAGGACGCTTTTACCTACTTCCCAAAATCCATAAGGTTTCCGCAGAAGACTTGCTTACCGCAGATATCCCCGGCAGACCTATCGTTTCAAACAATAACACGCCCACAGAGAACTTATCAATTTTCCTGAACAACTATCTTGCAGATATTCCCACCCACCTCCCTTCCTTTGTCGAGGATACACCGCACTTTCTCCGCATAATAGAGTCTCTGAATGACGCTTCCATTATCCCAGCAGATAGCATACTTGTCACACTTGACGTCGCCGCTTTGTACACAAATATTCCCATTAATGAAGGTATCGACGCACTCTTAAAAATTCTAACTCAAAGTCCTCACCCACACGAAACTGAAGTGTACCTCACGCTACTTGAATTGGTACTAACACTCAACTACTTTGAATTCAATTCTTCTTACTACCTTCAAGTATTTGGAACAAGCATGGGCACTCCCTTCGCACCCACCTACGCGAACATTTTTATGGGGCTACTAGAATCTAAACTTCTAAATTCATTTCTAAAAAAACCACTCATATACCTGCGGTACATAGACGATATTTTCATGATATGGGAGCACGGGGCTGAGACCCTGAAGGCATTCGTCACACATTTCAATTCATTCCACCCCAGCATTAAATTCACCTTCAACTCCTCGAAAACGCAAGTCAATTCCCTTGACACCACTGTCCATTTAGAAAATAGCAAGCTCAAAACCACACTTTACAGGAAGCCTACTGACCGACCACAATACTTAGATTTCACTAGCCATCATCCAAGACACTGCAAACAAGGTATATTCGTAGGACAGGCAACGAGACTAAGAAGAATATGTAGCGACGACGATGACTACCTGAAACACCTCCACTCGCTAAAAAACACACTAATCACCAGAAACCATCCACAGACAACCCTTAATAATGCGTTCCAACGAGCAACCACTTTGAAACGAGATGTAGTTCTTAAAAAACGAACAAAAGCTAACAGTCAACGACCTCCTGCACTTTAACGAAATACTCAAACGCGCTTCCAAACATAAACAATATCCTGCGGAAATACCACCCCATTTTAACTGGTAACGACCGTCTCAAGAAAATATTTCCCGACGCACCAAGGGTAACATACAGACGCAACACAAACCTGAGGGACATCCTGGTGCATGCTAGGCTCGGTAAGAAACCACCACCGACAGTAACTTCATGCTCTCGACCCAGATGCAAGACATGCAAACATTTACAAAGGGACACTACGGTTAAAAGTACGGCAAGCGATTTCAGTTTCGATATAAAGACCAGTTTTGACTGCACATCGTCCAATATTATCTACATGCTCCAGTGCTCCTACTGCCAGAAACAATATATCGGAGAAACCGGACAAACAATGAGTGCCAGATTAAACGGGCACCGGGCTGACACAACACGGAATGAACAGAAGGCAGTGTCGACCCATTTTAATCAACGCCATCACAAATTCGACGAACTCAAATTGTTCATTCTTCAGTCAGGCTTCAAATCGACTAGGGACAGAAAATACAGAGAAGCATTCCTAATCCACAAATTTAAAACACTGCAACCAACAGGGATCAACATGTCCAGAGGAAACCTGGAATCTCTCAGGTACATTCCAGTGTCAGCATAATTTTAAATTAACAAATGTCTTGCACGTGGTCAGACTATTTCCTAGAACCTCACATAAGTATATTGTCGCTCCTTGCACCCTTCCCAAGTAATATCTTCCACCCCATTTCCGGCCTTGTCACCCTCTTCCTTTGTTCACCTTTTTTTTTTTTTTTTTCTTCTCCTAATCCCTTGCTACCAGTTCTCGGAAACCATGACACTCCTGTTACCCCCTCTGCCCCCACTTTTTGGCTTTCTCTGAACACGAGCCATTCCCCCCCCCCCCCCCCCCCCCCCTGCCTAGTCCTTCCTTGGAAATGCCCCCCTTCCTTTCTCCTTCCGGTGCCAGCCCCCCCCCCTTTTTTTTTTTCCCTTGTTATCATTTCCCTGTACCACGCTGACTAATCCTTTTATCTGAGTTTTGCAGGTTCACCCAGCGCCCCCCTCGCAGCCCCTTCAAAGCCTTTTGTTCATTGCATACCCCCCGGATATAGGTTGTTGCACTATTGCAGCCTAGCGAATGATGATTCACCTCCCTCCCCTTCCTGACACGCATCCCCTCCCACACCACTTTCCTTCCCCACCCCCGGGCCCTTCCTCCTCGGAGCGAAGGCCCTATATAATCCCTGCCGATGATGAACGCTTTGCCCAGACGAAGACAAGTCCCCTTGTCGAAACGTTGGCTCTAGCAAACTGAGGTTTTCCCCTCCCTTGTTCATTTTATTACTCATATTAGGCAGAAGTGTTCTAGGCTTAATTCTAGGCTTATTTACAACTTTCTTTTGATGTGCTGTGTTTTACTGTGTTTCACTTAAATTTGCTCACCATTACTGCTGCACTGTTCTGTTGAGATTGCACATGCTTCTACACTTACTAAGAAGAGCAGAAGGAATGGCATTGTGCATCGTCAGAGCTACAGCTTTGTGCCCTAAATGTGTTACAGGTGTTGAAACATGGACGGTCTCGCACCCGGATTTGGCCCTTTTCATGTGTGAATCGAACATGGGTTCATTTTCTAACCCATTTTCTGCAGCAATAAATGACTGCAACATCAACATGGCCCCAAACCCATACAATTGATTTTTACAAAGAACTAAAGCTGGATGAGGTTGTCCTCTGTGTCCCTTTGAAATGATCAGGCGAATGAATTTACTTATCATGTAGCATACTGTTCTGTGTTACAACAAGCAGTGGCGTTACAAGTAGATTCAGCAGTTTTTGTATTGCTGAGCTAATTGTCAGGCTAAGACTTACTGTATGTCCTGGAAATTGGTTCTACACGAACAATTCTGCCAAAGCAAGAATAATAACAAAGCTTGCGCTATTTTTAACACTTATGCATAATTTTCTTTCAGTGTTCTTCAGGCATTATGCCCGCAGTCGAGGGGTGTCGGACGAAGCAGCCACAAAAGCTGAGAAAAGTATAAGACTGTGGCTGTCACAAAAAACTTGCGAACTTCGCCGGAAGAGGCCCGCTGCTTCAAAGAACTAAGTGAATGAGAATAAATTTTGTTTCTTTTTTCTTTTCTACATGCCCTTGCAATTTCTTTTAGCAAGCATACGAATTGAGTATTGACGTATGCGTGCAAATTTTGTTTCATTTTCTTTCCCTAAAATTTCTATTGGTAAGTGTAAAAATTGAGTGCTGGTGTATGCATGCTGTTATGTGTATCCTAATGCACTGCATCGCTATCAAAGCACATTGAATTTGTGTTTTTCTCACGGCCACTCTGCGTACACACAACTCTTCTTCTCTTTGAGCTCTCCAGCGATAGTGAACAACTGTGCAAGCATTGCAGAAGCTGGTGGTTTAACTGTACTTGTGCAGTTTATATCAGCAACTGTACCAAGGGACAGAAGAGGGCAGCTGTCGAGCTCACATTTGCCTCCTCACCTGAAGTTGGCGTCTTGTGGAGCCACACCTTGCCTGCATCACCCACGTGCGCTTCTTTTCAACCTGTTTTCTCGGTACTAGGTATGCTCGTTATGCTCCACAGCGGGCGGCACATATCGTGAAACGGAAATTGTTCCCGAAGGCTCCTAACCCGGTCAGCACGGCACCAAATTAAATCACATCAGAAAACACCAGACCGGGCCACACCAAAACACTAGAACGGGCCACACCAAAAACATCAGGCCGGGTCACACCAGACCCGGTAACACCAGACCGGGTCACACCAGACCGGGTCACACCAGACCGGGTCACACCAGACCGGGTCACACTAGGCCGGGTCACACCAGGCCGGGCCACACCAGGCCGGGTCACACCAGAACCCGTGTCTGAATTTCCGGTCTGGTGTAAACACCAGATATGGGCTGGTGTTTTTTTCGACTGGGACGTGAGCAGGGTCACAGGGAGAAATGGGCGTTATTTTCAAGAGGTACGTGGGTGACCGGTTGCGGGGGTAAGGGGGAGGAGAGAGCAAAGGGCAGTAGGGAGAGGGTGCTGTCTCCTGCTGTTCCTTTGCGTGCGCCTTTCTCTTTTTCCCCTTTTACTTTTTCTCGAGCCGTGGACCGCAGGCCGAGAATTCTTCTAAAGTGCGCTGTTTTTTTACTTCCGACGCTGAAGAACGACAAAGCTGGCGCGTCTGCCAAACCGGTCCTGAAAGGTCTCATGCATGAACGCATCCTTGCCGGCTCACCTAAAAAAACCTTACAGCGGCTAATGTGTCACTCCTGGCGAAGGGTCAGTCCTGAAGCGGTCAAAAATTTCTGAAAAATCACATCAGAGTTTTTGGAGAGAATCAGTTGCATTCGTTGACGTCCTGGTTACGCAGGACTGCCACCAGCTTTGTGAAGAGCGCAGTGCAAGGCACAAAGAGTGGCACAAAAACAAATTTTGGTCGATTTGGCGAGGCTACGGCAAATGCGAATTAGGTGTGCTAGCTCTGCAGTTTCGATTTGGGATCCACTGCTCACGGCTGGAAGTTGATGCAGAAGATAAAGCACAGCGCAAGAGACTGGTAGTTTAGGACACGGGATGATCGGCTGCGGCGATGTAAGAGCGAGTGCTGTGCTGCTGTAGAGTGTCGTATTACGTGTCATGTCCATCTGCCACTGCTTTCCTCATGGTTTGTACATGGTTCATGTACATAGAACAAAAGGCGATGATGTAGTGGTCTGATGCAGTGGCCAGCAAAACTAATCTAATCGCGCCGTCCGTATTGGAAACCCACTCGCGACCGCAAGGTATTTTCTTTTAGTTAATTTTATTTAAGGTCAAGAAAACTCCAGACATACAGACGGACCTCGGCGAACACTAAGATTGAAAGCCTCACCGCCGGATAAAAAAATCTCTTCCTCTCCCGTAACAGAGAGTAGAGTATGCATGAAATGTTTACGGGCCTAATGTCATCTCGGTGGACACCCGAACCGCACCGTACAGGAAGGGAGGAATGCCACCACCCGTTCAGCGCGATGCCTTGCCATTTGAACGCAAGGTTTTTTGAGGAAAGGAAATGGCGCAGTAATTCTCTGCCATCTCGGTGGACACCCGAACCGCACAGTAAAGGAAGGGAGGAACGCCACCACCCGTTCGGCGCGATGCCTTGCCCTTTGAACGCAGCGCTTCTCCCCCGGGCCCCTGTGCGCCTGCGCGGCTTTGCTTCGATGCGCGAAGCCCCTAAGAGATCACGTATGACAACGAAGTGTATCGTGGCATTTATGTGCTTTTTGCACGTTATTAGAAATCGGAAATTATATTTCCGTGCATTATCAAACGCACAGCTCGACTGATATCTTGATAAACATTGAGAAGGCACTGGCAGCAGTTATTTTTTTGACTCGTCTGGAGACCAACCGGCGCTTGCATGCCGGTCGCGTAGGAGGGCTTAGAGAGTCTCGTTAAATCTCGTTAAGTCTCGTACGGTGCCCGGATGTTCTCGTTTCAGAGCCCGGATGATGGCTCTCGGTCTCGGCGTGACGTCACCACACTGCCGACAACGGGAGCTAAAAGCATTTCATGCTGAAAATAAGCCATGCGGAGGCAACGGCAAGGTGTTCTCCGACCGCCCGGTGTAAACGCATCATCGTGCGGCCATGGTTCTCGTCTGTTGACTTAATGAAGAAGACGGTACAAGAAAAAGCTCTACCTTAGAGCCTTTACTTCGTAAACAATCCATTACACAACCATTATGAACAGGCGAGACCTTTGTGCGGTCACGTAATTGGTGAAAGCTTCGGAAACCACGTGTTATCAGCCTGTGTCATGAAACCAGTCGTATGGACCAAGGTATCCATTTCTCTACAGATCATTTGCAGATGACGAAAGCGACACAGCCGGAGGATCTGGTTGCCTGTTGCGTTCTAGAATTTTATTTACACTATCACAAGACAGACGCCTGCACTTGCAAAGCATCACGTCCTGTGCCGATCCAACGCCTTCTAACCGCTGGTAAGGCTCCACCAGCACTGGTGGAGGCCTATCGGTGGTCTAGCTCTTAGGCCTATATCAGATGTTAGGTGTGTGCGTGTGCGTGTGTGCGTGTGTGAGCGCGCGCGAAGAGTGTCAACAAAAAGTTGCGTGAATGCAAGCGCTATTCCTATGTAAGGGCATCAAACTATATCATGTATGCGATGGCAAATCTCATGAAAATGATTATATGTTTCAGTAGAGCTATCTCCATAATACTGCACGGATGCAGGAAACGGGCGCGATGCATATTGTGTTTCTCTGTTTCGGAAAAATGAAAAGAACATGGTGACTGAGGTTATGCGTAGAGCCGATTTTAGTAAACCTAGCGCCTCACCATGGCTCCTCGCCAGCAAATTGAGGTTTGGCAGTGGACCTGCAGGGGCTTCCGTCGCAAGCGGGGAACCTGCAGTTGCATATACAAAATCTGGATAGTAAGCCAGACATTATAGCTTTGCAGGAGGCTAGCGGCTCGGTGAAATTACCGGGATTTAAGACATTCACACCACCAGAGATTGATCAAGGGGGCGTATCGAGCGTCTTCACGGCCGTGCTAGTCCATCGCAACACCACAGTGATTCAGCATACCATAGATAGCAGCAGGGAGGACTACGTCCTGCTGGAGATTTTGCCCAAAAAGAAAGGACGATAAAAGTCTTTGTTCTTAATGTATACTCTTCTCCAAAAGATAAGGGGGTGGGCTTGCCACACCTCCTGATAAAGACGCAACGGCTAGCGGCTAGGTCTCAACTCATCGTGGTGGGAGATTTCAATGCGTCTCATCCGGAGTGGGGCTACATCCGAGCCAGCCCGAAGGGAAATAAGCTTTGGCATGTTGCCCAGGACCTGCGATGGACGATCTTGAACAACCCCCTAGATCATACGAGGATAGGCAACAGCGTGAGCATAGACACCTCTCCAGACCTCACATTTGTGAATGATATCAGGGTAGCAAAGTGGGTAAACACGGAACAGCCACTGGGAAGTGATCACTATATCCTTTCCACGATATTTAGTGCTGCTAAGCACAAAGACACGGTTAAAGGAACTGGCGTGACAGACTGGGACCGATTTCGGAAATACAGGAATGACACAGTGAACGGGGGGGAAATCGAGGACTTAGGAGCCTGGATTGCACACACTCAAGCAGGCCGTGAAGAGTACCACAGAAGAGGTTCCGATGGAGGAGGGGGGCTTTACGGCTGACTCTAGATTGTTACACATGTGGGAAGCACATGCGAGTCTCCTTCGGAGGTGGAGGAAACAAAGGTGTAATGGTGTCCTCCGTAGGAAGATGGCCAAGCTAGAACGAGAAATCGAAACCTACACATTGGAGTTGCAGTGCAAACAATGGGGGCAGATTTGTGACCGGATGAATGGGCAATTCGGATGCAAAAAACATGGCAGTTGTTGAGGCACCTTTTAGACCCGGCGGCAATCAAATCTGCGCAGAAGGGGCAAATGGCTAGGTTAGTGCATCGGTATCAAGGCACGAATGGGGAATTTATACATGAACTGCGAAGTCGTTACATAAACAGAGAGGTGGGCGGTTGCTTGCCGGATTACTCAGGAGAGGGAAAACCTTGAATTAGATGCAGACTTTGCGGTGGCGGAGGTGGAGTTTGCAATGGGCCAGCTTCGTACCATGTCAGCAGCGGGTCCGGACGGGGTTACTAATAAAATGCTGAGGAACCTGGATTTCAAGTCAGTGGGAGCACTCACGAATTTGATGAATAAATATTGGGCGGCCGGAGAGATTCCGCCAGAGAGGAAGCATGCTAGGATTACATTTATTCCTAAAGCAGGGAAGAAGCTCTGCATTGAGAATCTGCGTCCCATCTTGCTAACGTCGTGTGTGGCCAAATTGATGGAGCATGTAGTCCTGAACAGGCTTCAGGGTTATGTAGAGGACAATGAGTTGATACCTTAAACAATGATTAGCTTCAGGGCTAATTTATCAACGCAGGACGTCATGATACAGCTCAAAAAAGACGTGGTTAATCCTGGGTAGGGCACGGGCACCAAGGCTATCTTGGGACTCGACGTCACTAAGGCCTTTGACAACGTTAGTTAGTTATATGGGGTTTTATGGCGCTTAAGCAACTATGGCTATCATGCGCCAAACACAAGGTTAGATGACGTTATGTCAAGTGTACAGAGGTTACATTATAATAGATTTAAAACATTGGCTTTCTTTAGAAACTTACAAAC
This sequence comes from Amblyomma mixtum, assembly GCF_055824585.1. Classification (NCBI taxonomy): domain Eukaryota; kingdom Metazoa; phylum Arthropoda; class Arachnida; order Ixodida; family Ixodidae; genus Amblyomma; species Amblyomma mixtum. Next base: position 8,054,120 of record NW_028317651.1, on the reverse strand, counting down.
AAGTGAAAACTCGACAAGTGTTTGCTCGCCTAAAAGCAATGCGGGATGAAATGGAATGTGTTCATTGTAAAATACAGTAAAAAATTTTTTTCTAAGTTCTTCGAGATGCGAACAAGGAATTAAAATGATTTACCGTGAGCTCCTCACTACACATTTCACACACAGGTTTGTCTTTTTTGTTAATAAGAAGTTATGGGTTATGTGTCTGTAACCTATGCGTAAACGACATAAAATTACTTCGATAAAACGCTCTTTATGGCGGCATGATTTCCATTCTTTTAAAATGGGCTTTATGGTATGCAGCTTGTTGTGTCCATTTTCCCAAGAAGCTTGCCACTTGGCTCTTAGTCTGCTACGCACTAACTTCATGTAATCCCTAGAAGGCAAATTCACATTTTTTTTCTCCATGGTTCTGGTTTCTCATGGTTCTGGTCTCTCATTGTCCCTAATGCCAACGTGACTGGGAACCCAGCAGAATTTTATAACATGTTTTTGTGCTGTGCCTTTTATATACTGTGCATGATGCTCCCTATCAGTGGCTCCGAGGCATTTTTGGAGTTTAATGCTGTAAGGACGCTCAGTGAATCTGTATAAATGATGCTGTTTTTGATGTTCTCATTTGTTATTTTCTGTACCGCAACACAAATGGCATAAGACTCAGCGGTGAACACTGTAGCACATGAGGGCAGTCGTACTGCATTTTTATTTTTTCCTTGTGTTACTGCGCTTCCTACATGAGCATGAGTTTTGGACCCATCAGTATAAAATTCAGTATAATTTCTGTACTTTTGTTGTAGTGCTAGACGTTCTTGTATTATATGGTCGTGTGGTGTACAGGTTTTCCTGAGGCGTGTTAGTGTGACGTCACACACTGTGGGGAGAGTGTACCACGGCGGTAGCGCTTCGTGTCTTGGGGCAATATTTTTGATTTCGTTTAGTATGTTCAGAGTTTAACATTTTTCTTCGAAGCGCAAGAGCAATGGCTTAATCGCATGGGGCTTGTTGTTGAACAGTATTCGGGATGAGCATTTCGTGACAATTGGGTAACAGAGATGTTTGGGCTGAGAAAGGATTTTGAGGATGTATCTACAAGTTAGTGCAGTTCTTCGATCTTCTAAGGAAGGTTCATTAGTTTCCACATACAGACTTGCTATTGGTGAAGTTCTGTAAGCACCGGAAGACAACCTTAAACCAAGATTGTGGACAGGATCCAGTCGTTTTATGTAGGACGGTCTTGCTGAGCCATATACTATGGACCCATAGTCTAACTTAGAGCGAACCAGAGAACGATATATATGTAACAGGGAAGCCCTATCAGACCCCCAGCGTTTTCTTGATAGTATTTTCAGCACATTGAGGGCCTGGGAAGCTTTTTTCTTTAAGCTGTTTATATGTGGCAAGAAAGTGAGCTTTTTATCGAAAGTTATCCCTAGGAATTTATGCTCTTGTTTGAAAGGAAGTGGGGTTTGGTTTAAATATAGTCTGGGGTCGGTCTGTAGGCCTCGTCTCAAAGAGAACAGAACCGCTACCGTTCTCTGAGGGGAAAATCTAAATCCGTTTCTATCTGCCCAGGTAGCCAGTTTATTTATTGTTATTTGTATTTGCCGTTCACAGGTAGGTATGCTGGAAGACGTGCATGCTATTTGGAGGTCGTCTACGTAAACTGAGTACATTATGGATTTTGGGATTACTTTTCCTATGGAGTTCATTGTGATGACAAATAAGGTCGTGCTGAGGATGCACCCTTGGGGCACACCAGTTTCTTGGATAAACGTCTTTGAGAAGGTTGCGCCTAGGCGGACTCTGAACGTTCGATTGGTCAGGAAGTCGCACAAACAGCTCAGCATCCTGCCGCGGATACCTAGGTCCGCTAGGTCACGGAGGATACCGAACCTCCACGTGGTATCGTAAGCCTTCTCCAGGTCGAAGAAGACCCCCATACAGTGTTGGTTGTGGATGAACGCTTCCCGGACTGTGTTCTCAAAGCGTACAAGGTGATCGGTTGTGGAACATGTCTTTTTAAAACCGCACTGGTGTATATCTAAAAGTTGCTGGGACTGAAGTATGAAGGTTAGTCTGATGTTTAGAATGCTTTCGAATGATTTTGCTATACAGCTAGTGAGTGCTATTGGCCTGTAACTGGTGGGACTAGTTTGTGGTTTCCCTGGTTTTAGGAAGGGTACTATGATTGCTTCTTTCCATGCTTGGGGGATTTCTCCACTCATCCATATTTTATTGAAAAATTTTAGGAGAGCGTCTATGGCAGTCTCAGAGAGGTGATCAAGCATGGCATAATGTATATTGTCTGGGCCTGGTGCTGTCATTTTACCGGATGTTAGTACTGTGTTTAGTTCCTGCATGGTAATAAGCTGATTGTTGTCTTAATGTATGCATGTTCCAAGTGGTAGGCTTTGTTTTTCTACTATTGTTTTGTGCTTTTGAAATGTGTGTGTGTAGTTGGATGACCTTGAAACTGTGGAAAAATGCTCACCCAATATGTTGGCCTGCTCTTCTAATGTTGTTTGAGTACCGGGTGTTGTTAGCATTGGAAATGTGAATGGAGTAAAATTTCCTGTGAATTTACGCACCTGCTCCCGCATTTTCTTTGATGATATTGAGCTGTTTATGGAGGATATGTACTGTTGCCATGATGCCCTTTCTGCGTTGCGTCTAATGGATCGCGCTTTGGCTCTGGACCTTTTGAAGATGAGCAAGTTTCCTGCAGTGGGATGTCTGCGAAGGTTGCCCCAAGCCTTGTTTTGCTGCTTTTTAGCCAATGAGCATTCATTTGACCACCAAACTTTATGCGTTTTTCGTGCAATTTCAGACGTTTGTGGGATGGCTTCTATTGCTGCACATATAAAGCATGTGACAAATTTTTCATTTATTTCTTCTATAGTAAGGGTTTAGGCATAATCTTTTTCTAGTGTGGCTTTCGTTCTGAAAAGTGCCTAGTCGGGGAGGTTAATTTTCCATCGCCGTGGCTTCTTAGAGAGGATGACTGTAGTTGATGTTAGCTTTAAAACCGTAGGTAAGTGATCACTTCCCCGAGGGTCGTCTAAAACATCCCAAATACAATCATTCAAAACCGATGGAGATGCAAATGCTAAATCGAGGCAGGTCATTTTTCCAGAGCTGGGGCAACAGTACGTGGCTTTTCCCGTATTCATTAAACATATGTTATTCGAAAGAATAAAATCCTCGATGAGCTGACCCCTGGAATCAGTATGCTCACTTCCCCAGAATGAGGAGTGTGCGTTAAAATCCCCAATTATCACATATCGCTCAGGCAACTGCTCTTGAAATTCTTCTAGATCACGCATGGCAATTGTGTTGTGTGGTGGTATCTACACAGAGCATATTGTTATCGTTTTATGGCTAATGATTTTTACTGCGACCGCTTCTAAGTTTGTCTTTAATGATATCTCTCTTGCAAAGACATCGCTTTGCGTAATGATAGCGACGCCTCCTGAGAGTCGGCTAGCTTGCACTCGGTCTTTCCGGAAAATATTATATTTTTTAAAGATGTTTGTGTGCTGTGGCCCAAGGTTTGTTTCCTGCAGGCACACAGCTGTAGGTGCCATTGTTTTCAGCATTTCGGTTATGTCTGTGTAGTTTCTGTGTAGACCTCTACAGTTCCATTGTATTATATACGCCATTGTGATAAGCTGCGGATTGGGGAAAGTTATTTATTCTCAGGAGCAGTGATTCGCGGTTTCCCTTTCTTCTCTAGGGAGTCTCGCCGCCGCTGCAGCGGTGGCGAGCCAGGAGTTGAATCCATCGCCACTTTCGTGGCGCTGGATTTCCGCGGAGACGCCGCGGGTGCGTGTGTTTTAGATGTCGGCGGACTTTCGCTGACATCCATTTCCTCCACGGTGGACGTGGAGGATGCTTCTTGGTTGCGATGGCCCGTGGCCTTCGCATTCGTCTTTTTTGTTGGCACCGCTGAACCAGTCCCTGCTCCAGCGGCAGAGTCTCTTGGGCCAGCAGGTGAGGGGTGTGGCGAAAGGTCCAGTTCAGCAGAGCTGTTATCGGTGTCTGTCGCCGAGGATGCCGCTGCTGAAAGTGGGGCCTGAGGGCCTGCGGCGAGGATCGCGTGGTCTTCCCGCGAAATGTTCAGCCCTGTGGACTGTGTCACCGACTTCTGTGGTGGGGACTTGGTTGTCGACCCGAGGTCCTTCGGATCGACCTGTGTGCCGACAGAAACTGAAGGCGGCGACGGTCTCCGCGTCACCGCTTCAGAGTATGTCCCTTTCTGTTGGAAAGAGACGCGTTTTTTTGCTTCAAGGTAGGACAGGTTTTTTGTGGTCTTCAAAGTTATGATTTGTTTTTCTGTTTTCCAGACTGGGCACGACTGGAGTACGCGCCATGTGCGCCATTACAGTTGATGCATTTTGGTGAGCGTTCGCATCTTTCCTCTGTATGTGCGTCTTCTGCGCATGTGACACAAGTTGGTTTACCGCGACAGGCCAACATGCTGTGTCCAAAGCGCTGGCACTTGAAACATCGTCTCGGGTTCGGTATGTATGGGCGGACTTTACAATGGAGGTATGCGGCGTGGATGGAGTCAGGCAGAGTTGTGGTATTGAAGGTTAAGACAATGTGTTTTGTCTTGATTTCAACATTGTTTCTCCTGATGGTTATTCGTCTGGCTGCTATAACTCCTTGTTCAGATAGTTCTTCTTCCATTTCCGCATCGGTACTCTGTAGGAGTTCATATTCAGATATGACGCCCTTTGAGTGGTTCAGGGTTCGGTGCGGGGTTACCTGTACACTTGTTTCTCCAAGATTCTATAACGACATCAGTTTTAGTGCTCTGTTTTTTTGTGTTAGTTTCTACAAGGAGATCTCCGGTTCGCTGCTTTTTTGCTTTGTAATCTTTGCCTACACACCTTTTTAGGGTGTTGGCGATCAGAAATGCAGACAAGTTGGCTACAGGTTCATCTGTATTTGAGTGAACCATGAAAGACTTTGGAAACGTTTCTGGTTTCTGTGGTATCAATTTTTTCGCATCGGTGCGACCCCTTTTTGGGGGCCGATCAGATTTTTTTGCAAATTTTTCCGTACGGCATGTACTGGCTAAGGGTTCCTCATACTTTGTCGCTTATGATTCACCCTTATACACAGAGGAAGGTCCCGGGACTCCCCGCCTGGTAGACAGACGAGAAGCCCATCGGCCGAGGATTTACCACTTCCTCGACCGCCACCGTTCAAGGTTTCTTCCCTCCACCTTTCAACCTATCGCCACGGTACGGATGACAGCTTCGGTATGGGGGCTAAGGGTCCGTGGTGGCGCCAAGCACCAACACCTCGTTACACAAGGTGCCCTTGCAGGCCACCTGGTGTACGTTCGTTGGTTCGGGAAAGTCAGCGATGCTCTGGAACTTTAAACTTCCGGGTCGCACTCCTCTGGCAGAAATGTCGTAGCCAAGGTAATCGACTTTCTCGAAGAAGAAACGGCACTTGCTTAATCGCAGCGTTAATCCCGCTCCACGGAGGACATCCAAAAGCATCCGCAGGTGGTCAAGCCTCTCTTCCACGGTCGCTGTGGGCAACAGGATGTCATCCATGTAGGCGTGAGCCACGGTGTGTCGTAGGGGACCCAGTACAGCGTTAATCATTCTCTGGAACACTGCCGGTGCGTTGGCCAGGCCAAATGGCATTCGAGCATATTCGTAATAGCCGTCTGGAGTAACGAAAGAAGTCCTGTGTCTCGATTCCTCGGTCATAGGAATTTGGTAGTAGCCTGACGCAAGATCTAGGCTCGTGAAGAAGCATTTCCCTCTCAGACGGTCCAGTTGATCATCAATTAAAGGCAGTGGATACCGGTCCTTTTTTGTGACACGGTTTAGGGCACGGTAGTCCACGCAAGTTCGTTGCTCCCCTGTCTTTTTTCGCACCAGTAGGAGAGGACTTGCATAATCCGATTTGGAGTCGACAACAATGCCAGTTTGCTTTAGTTCTTCAATCATTTTTTTTGTGCGTGCCCGTTCGGCGTGAGAGAGTCGGTAGGGACGAAATTTCACTGGCTCCAGCGTTGTTAGCTCAATGCTCATTTCAGCGGCATTTGTGCAGCCAATCTCTGAAACGGTGGTTGCGAAGCAGTCCCGATACTCAAAAATAAGCTGTTCGAGCTTTTCACGTTCCTCAGGAGCAACACCAGGACCTACTTGAATTTCTTTGCTCGGTATCATTAAGGGCTGGACAACGCTGGTGTCCGACTCACCCTCTCGTGGCGATGCATCGTCTCGGTAGCAAATTTCCGCTCGTGCGACTCGTTCGTTCTCTTCGATGGTCAGTTCATGATTGCAAATGTTCATTATAGGGACTACTGTTTCGTTGGTCCCGTCACACTGAGGACACAGCGTGGTATGCAATGCTCTCGACCGTCTTGGCACCTGAGCTGCATGTCCACGAAGACATCTGAGCGTGGTGCGCTACCAGTGGCGTAGAGCTTAACGAAACCCGCTTATTTTGGGGGCACAACCGTTGTTTCCTTCGCCCATAGGCATACAGGTCGTTCTGGGAGCTCCGGAATTTCAATGCTGTCGCCTCTATTGTCCTCGTTCCTGTGCTCCTCAAAAATTTGCACTGTGTTCTTCCGCCTCACAATCGTGACGTGTGGTTGCTCGGTGAAAGGTAGCACGGGTATGGACTGTGACGCGTCCGGCACGAGCAGCACGGGAACGTCCGCTGTAGCTTGGTCGACCGTGAGGGTGATGTTCGTTTCCCCACACGGTGTCACATGTCCGGACCCGTAGCCCCCGATAGTGAACGGCTTGGTCAACTTCGTGTAAGCGACTCCGATTCAGTTGGCATCCTCCTCCCGCAGAGTTACGCATTGGCTACCGAGATCGACGTATGCTCGTATGTCGCAGCCGTTCGCTTTCGCCATCATAAAGTACTTTTCGTTCGCCTCTTCAGCGGCTCGGAGGTCAAAGCCCAACACGTTCTGAGCGACGCGCGCTCCTCTCTCCGTTTTTGCCCTGCAGTCTTTTTCTCCGTGGCCCACTCGTCCGCAAGCGTTGCATCTCGCCTTTCGCGGTGGTGTCGGGCAATTGAGGGACACATGACCGTACTCGCTGCAGTTGAAGCAGAGGGGCTCTCCTCTTTCATTTCATCGCGGCTTCCTCCTCGCCTTCGGAGAAAGGTTCTTGTGGTCGGTAGTGTTCAAGGTCGACGCCATTGCTTCGCTTTTGTTGCCATAGGCGTTGGCATATGCAGGGAAACGAGAATGGTTCGGGGGACCACTTGATTTTTAACTTTTGGGGGCAGTGTTTCCCAATCTTTCTTCGAGGCATTTCAGGCAGTGAAGAAGGTCTTCCGGCGACTCGTACGTGCGTATGCTCACTGCTCTAGTTACGTCGTCATCGTATAGTCCCGTGATGAGGTATTGAATGCAATCTTCATCTGTGAGGTTGCAACGACGAGCTTTCGAGAGCTTCTCGTAGTAATAACACTCGATAGGCTCACCGCGCTTTTGTCGTCGCTCCTGCATTTTTCGATGGAGTCGTTGGAACCCCGCTGTCGTGGGGAAGGCGCGCTTAATTTCTTCTTTCCATTCCGGCCATGTTTTGTTGACGGAAGAGAGGTAGTCATACCATGTCTTCGCAGGCCCTTCCAACCTCGAGAGTGCGTTGCCAGATGTCAGCCAGTCGGACCAATGGTAGACTTGTGCCAAATCGTCCACGCGTCTTATCCAAGCGTCTACTGTCGGAGAGCTGGATGACACAGGATCAAACGATGGCACTAACCGAGCTGTCTCTCCCGCGCCGATGATGGGTGTGGCCGCTGCTTGCTGCGTCTGAAGCAAGGCAATTCCATTGATGGCTTCTCTCACTGCGGCCTGAACGCTGGCCTGCAGGATTTCCGCCACGTTAATCGTTGACGGAGGTATCGGGGATAAGTTTCCACTTGTCACCACGTTGTCGGATCCGCCTTCACTTGAGTCGTCGGCGTCGTCGTTCCCGCCATCGTTGCTCGGTCGTCCGCCATCTTCGTTTGCCATATCCGTTGAGGATGCTCCGGTGCGGGTGATAGGCATGGTAGGGCTTGCCGGTTGACTTCGTAAGGTCGGGCGAACGTTCACTCTATCCCACTTCTGAATTGTTAGGATCCTTAAAACAATTCAAAAGACGTTTATTCGTCTTTCCGTTACAAAGGAGCTCTGGGTTAACAAGAGGCCGTGTTGTTTCTTTCGTGTCCAACACCTGAGTCTCTTCTTTTCGCGCCGCGCGAGCGCTCGTCCTCCTCATCCTCTCCTCACATCACTCTCTCCTCCCATGGGCGGCTCGGGTTGCTCGCCCTCCGGCGAAGGATCTCCGTCCGCGGGGATGAGCTGGCGCTCACACACTCGACCAGCTGTAGCTATCGCGTCACTACAGGTTTAACCACAGCTAAACCACAGCCAATTTTTTTTTTGCTAAAGCTCTGAGGGATGCTGTAGAGCAGGGCTCTAGATAGTTTAGACCACCGGGGTTTCTTTAAAGTGCGCAGACATCGCACAGTACATGGACCTCTAACATTTCGTCTCCATCGAAATGCCACCGTCATGGCTAGTATCGAACCCGCACCTCGAGCACCATAACCACTGAGCCACCGCAGTGGGTTACCCATGTGTGTCGTCGCTTAACAGTAAAGTATTTTCTAATGCGGTCTCCACAGTGTGGCTAGTCACGAAGTACACGCAATACACAGCATCTTATTTCAGCCGAGAAACAAGAAAATGCCCAAGACAGGAGGTGGACATCACTTCTGCGCGCTTTAAGCACGTGTAACGCCTAGAAACGGAGCCCTAAAAACGAATTTTATACAAGACTTATTGGGCAGACATCGTGCACTGCACGGAAATATGCTATGTGCAGGGAGGGGCACACTGGTGCTGCATCGCAACAAGACATAACAACTGATGGCTGAACGAGACTGATGTTTGTGATGTCGAGCTTATGTTTTGTGTGTGTTTCCTGGTGCGTTCTTGCGAGCCCCGCTTGCCCACTCGCGGGGCCGTTCCTGTCTCCCCCGTGCCGTCGAAGAAGTGGTGAAACACTGACGAAGCAGCGAGGCATTACAGCAGATGGCGTAGCGTCGCGGATATTCCTGACGTTGGTCCGCTTCTATTTTGTCCCTTGAAACTTTAATGGTGTTAATGGATGTGGTGTTTGGCTTCTAATCGCAAGGACGTCTGAGAGAAATCCGTGCGCGACGACCGCATTCAGGTAGAGGCGAAAGGCAAAGAGGCCAGTATGTGCTCTGCTACGTTGGTGCACTGTGAGGCAGTTTTTCTTGTAGCGCGAGAGTTTTGAGGCCTCGTTGCCCAGAAAGCCAGGCGTCTGCGTGTCCGGCGTGTGAGGGAAAAGTCACGAGCCTGGCTCTGGCAGGTGGCGCCCAGGGAGCAACCTAGGAGGCAGGAGGGCCACAAGGTCACGTGACCTTCCACGGAGTCATCACAACCTGCCCATCGGATAGTGAGTAAGCTGCCCTCCCACTGCTGGGAGCGCCTGCCATCGCAGGCCAGTGGCGCGTCGCTTAACCGCTGCACCACTGCCCTCAGAGGGGTATGCGGACTTCCAGGCATCTATGAATGTAAAGTACGGATCGACCTTATGTATATATGGGAATAAACCCCTTACGCTATCACATCATAGCCTTAAGGCGGAACTTGTGTCCTTCATTTCTTTTTGTTTCGTTGAGATGCCGCGGTCTAAGCGGCTGCAAACATTGCGAATTGTGTGGTTTACAAAGACACCAAACGACAGATCGGCTATGATCGATGGTCGCTACGAAGGAGAGCTCCGGTTCAATTTAAACCGCCTTCGGTTACTTACAAGTGACATCGTACAATGCACTGGTGTTTTTGTGTTGTGCCTCGATCAATCGAAATCCTCTGCCGCGGGCGAGATCAGCAGCCGAACGTCAAAATCACGGAGCCGGTACTGTGGATCGGCATAAATATTACGCGAAAGTTATGGGATAAAGGAGCTTTACACGACAATAATAAAGGGAGTTTCTCCTAAGAACTTAAGCAACTTTTAAAAATACGCTTTTTGAGAAAGAAGAACACTTTTTTCGGCATAGTATTACGAACAGTCTAGCGCATCAAAATACACCTGCGACGCGCTAACTAGTAGGCTTGGTAACTAATATCGGCTGTTAAGCTTTTAGCTATTAATGCTAATCCCTTTATTGAGAAGCGTGTAGGTGACCGTAGGTAACATCCACATCAGTTTTTAAAATTTCGAGAAGGCAGTTACTCTCGGCGCCGTGGCCCACCACATTTCGGCTATTTCACAGAGCTACTTGTACTGGGGGGGGGGGGGGGGTTGCTTTTCGCACGAATGTATCTTGGCCGGATGTAGCGTAAATTTGTTCGGCCACAGCGCAGAGGGCAACTGCGCTTTCGAAATTCTAAAAAAGTGGTGCGGATATTACTGTCGCAAAGCTGAAAGTTGTGCAAGTTGGATAACGTCCATGAAGTAAGAATAGCGCGAAAAACCACCGTTGCGAGTCGACGCTTGTCTGCGTCGTTTCCTTTCCGTTCCTCGCGTTCCATTTGCGCTATTGCTACATCATGGATATTACTTATGGATGGCTACACGCCTCTCAATTAATAAGGACACACAGTAAAAGAGGTTCCCTAGTCAGTATTAGTTAACTATCCTTCTAGCTAGCGCGTCCTAGCTCTAGTCTGATGCGCTACACCGCACACAATGTTGTGCCGAAAACAGCGCTCTTCTACCTGAAAAATCTTTATAAATTGCAGAACTTCTAAAAGATCTTCTAAAAAAAAAGAACTTCAAAAAAATCTTTGTAAAGTTTCAGTACTCTAGTGTGCTGCAAGTGTCCGCAATCGCTGTTTGCGAACGACGTTCGTGTCTGCTATCTCGTCGATTCGGCGGGAACATTTTTTGATGATTGTGTAGCTCCCGCTAGTTGTGTGGCGTGGGCCGGCTGCTTCGCTTCATAGTAAAATGTCTGCTTGGCTCTCGCGGAGGGCACTACGAACGCTGATGCACGGAGGATATCGTGTGATCCCGAAAGCAGCTGACAGCTTCTACAAATCCGGACCGTCAAGCCTCACCACTAGTTGTGGCGATGCGCGGTGGCTAGATTCAGCAGACGATGGCTTTGTATTTAACCCCTATACCGCTTCGGAGCGCTGCAAATAAAGCAGCAGCGCTTGATGCCACGATGGCCTTCGCGGCAAGTTGCCAACTACGGCATGTTTAGCGATCGACGGGTGAGCTAATGGTATTTGGAACAGCTGCACTCGATAACCGGAAACAGCCGTGTAAACCGGCTGGCACGCATAGAGTCATTGTTCGCAAATGCTCGAAGTAAATGTGGTCTGCAGCATAAATGAGGACGTAAATGACCCACTTTCTGCAGTTGCGCAACTTCGTACCACTGGTGCGAAAAGAAGTTCCGGAACTGCCGAAAGTGGAGGGCTGTCATACAGAAGGAAACGGACAATTCGGCGTCGTTTATTAAGTTCGCGCGACGCCTGTGATTTACTAATGAGCTGTAATTGATAGAGTTGCCATGACAGCAGTGTATATTTAACTAATAGCCCAAAGACAAAGCTTTAGCTGCAACCATTTCAATGCGAGGAGAGTTATGTGAACTTGCAGGGAAGGGGCGTACCTCGCTTTTTACGTGCATATATACGCATGGTTCTAGATATTGTTTTTCTGCTCAGATATGGACATATAAGGTAATGCACAGATATGACCATATATATGGGCTGTATTTACATTTAATACCAGATCTGATCTAATTTCCAGATATAGATAGACAAGGAATTGGGTAGATCAGACCATATATGGCCCAAACTTACATTTACCGCCACAGATGACCTAAATCCAGATGCGAATTTATAGGGAATTGGGTACATCTGGATATACAAGGCTGCATATATCGGTTATGTGCATAAATATACCCAATTCTCTATCTTGATAAGGACTTGTTTAATAATGCCACACTGGTCATTTTCGTACTGGAGCGATCATAAAACTGCAGGCATGTGAACATGCCCCAGAATCATCTTGTCATTAACTTCAAGCAATAATATCACCCTATAGTGCTGTCGATAGTATGCGTTTCTTAACGCAAGCTAGTTGGCCACTGCGGAAAATCAAAGAAGCGGCTGTAGGCCATAATTAGAATTCAAGTTGCGGGTATGTGTTGATGAAAAGGACAGAACAAATTTGACGACGCTTAACCTACCCTTAAGAGTACAATGCGACATCCCTCCCACGCAAAGACTCTCATAGATTTATATAATGCGGGGAGTCCTCATACCACTACTGTCGCAGCGCTGCAGCGGTTAAGCAATGTGCCACTGCCCCGCCAAGTGGCTGTTTCCAACAGCCACTGGAGGAGCTTGCGAGATAGGTTGCTGATTCGGAGCTGCCGTAAGGCTCATATTTACATAAATAAGTCTTTGGGAGGCTGTTTTTTTCTCGACCAATCAACTAATGTGCCGTGCAAAAGCTGCCACCTGCTCACTGTTAGCTGTCTGCTTTTTTGTGAAGCGGATGGAAGGACGCGGGCTTCTCTCGTGAACACCAGCTCTGATTAAAACAACCTCACAGAAATGTGTTCAAAAACTACATTCACTAAAGTTCACTAATGAAAATAAGTTACGGCTACACAGAGAAGGTGCGTTTTTTGTTCAAAACATGCATCCTAAGCAGATGTGAATCAAACCAGTTAGACTTCTTGATAAAGAAAGCGTCAATGATCGTAGCTTAGAAACTGCATCGTATTGTAGATGGGTTGACATTTGTTTTTCCGGCAATGGACAGCAAGATAGCCACTAATACCACCTTTTATCAGATTTAAGTAATGTAGCGCTCTTTCATTTACACATCGGCCTGTTAAGCCAACCTGCACTTTTTAACAAGCCAGGGAAATACTGTAAACTACTTTCGTGACGGATTTTTGTGAACTTCGTTACGTGATTAATATTGCACGGCGTATTCTTATCGGGCATATCTGACAACTTGCATGGTGGAGAAAAAACAAACAACGTTTTATCGGCTGGCTATATTTAAGGTCTTTGGATATTGTACGCAGATACGGAATGACTTGAGTGTTCTGTTCCTATTCTTTATCTGCTGTTCTTTTTCCTTTTCCCTTCTTTTCTGCAGAAAACTGCCGCAAACAGCTGAAATACTGTCAGCAGGGAAAGCAGACATGCGTATCCGCTTGGCCTCATTTGACAATATCGCTTAATATATGTGGGCGATTTTGTTTCTTTTTTTTCCAAGGCGGCTTAGATGCAATTCATAGCAACCCCAGGTTTCCTTGTATTTTAGAGTATGAGCTGTTATAAGGCAGAAGGGTATTTTGTTACCTAACGTTATACATACAATAGATGTGGTTCTCAACGAAAGAAATTCTCACTTATAAAACTATGCTGTTTACGAATGGAAATTCGTACGTGAACTTTAAGCCTCCTTCAGTGACCTTAAAAGACGTGATAATGTCGCCAACAGCGTCGTCAAAGATGAAAAATGCCCGTTGTCTAGAATCGCCAAGCAGTTTTTGATCAATACCGATACAACGTTAACGCCTTGTTCTGCCCCATGCAAGCAGTCAAAAATTTATTCGATGATAACAAGAAGTCTGCGCCGCGCAATACTAATCACGTCACGAATATCACAAAAATCTGTCCAGATTGTTTTAAGTATTCCCATTGCTTCTAAAAAATTGTGCATTTGCCAAACAGGGCGATGTTTGAATGAAAGAGCTCTACAACACTTCAATCGAGTAAAAGGTGGTATTACTGGTTTACTAGAAATGCAGATGTCAACAAATGTACAATAAGACGCAGTTGCTAAGCTACGCTACTGACAAGCTTCAGCACAAAATCATGGAAGCTTTCTTTATCAAGAAGGCTGATAACTGCGGCAGCACGCCTTCACTATCGTTGCTTGAAAATGAAATGGCTTTTTTGGAGACATGCAATCAGATTCTACGTCATGAGAAGGTAGTTAAGCGTCAAATCTGTTCAACTAAAATCATTTCACAGTGACAACATGAACATACAAGGAATATCATTGCGAAATCTTTAAAAGACATGCCGACAACCACAGGAAGTGTGGTAAACTGCCGCGAACATCCCTGACATGTTTTGGCCGCGTTTTCTGTATTCAGTGGAGGTCCGTAAGAAGTCCCCGATGGTGTTATAGCCTTAACACGAGCATATTAGGCATACTGTCACCTCCTGTCACCTGACATTTTGGTGGAGGTGCCGTCTTATGCGACGTCATCCCCTACCTCCCGATTCGCCGAGTCCCATTCCCAGCCCGGGCCGCCGCCCCTCCGCTGAGGAGGCCGAGATACGTGCCAGCCGGCGAATTCAAGGACTCGGCCCCGAATTCGGCCTCTTGCCGCACCTTACAACAAGGTCCGTTCCGGCAGTGCACATGGCTCGGTCTACCGTGAGCCAAGGCCAGCAGACGGATTCTTCGCCCGTGCCTGCCATGGTTTACGTCCCTGTCGCGCCTCGTTCAGCTCTCCCGTTCCGTGGTCAAGCCTCCGAAGATATCGACGATTGGCTTCAGCACTATGAACGCGTGGCCCGCTTCAACGGCTAGTCTGCGGAACATTGCCTGCAAAACTTGTATTTTTGCCTTGAGGGCGCCGCCCGTCACTTGTATGAGAACCACGAGCACACCCATACGTCGTGGGATACTTGCAAGGCACAACTGCGACTCACTTTTGCTAACCAGCATCGCCGCCAACGCGCAGAGGACCTCCTGCAAACCAGGTTCCAGGGCCCCGATTAAACCGTCACAAGTTTCGTCGAAGACGTGTTGCGCCTTAGTGCCCGAGCTGATCCCCGCGCCACGGAGGACAAGAAGGTGCGCATTCATATGCGAGGAGTGAAGTCAGACATTTTCGGCGGTCTCATTCGGGATCCTCTCACAACCATGGCCGGCTTTTTATCCGAGGCGACTAACATCGAGCGCGCCCTGGCAGCCAGAGCAGATCATTATCGTCGGCTTGCTGGAGTTTCTGCTGCTTCCAGTCTTTGCGCTGACCACCCGGCGCTTTACCCGGGTGGCTTACCCGTCGACGCCATGCACCTACGCGAGGTCATCCGCGCAGTTGTTAGGGAGGAACTCCAGAAGTGTCTGCCACCCACCACTTGCTCCTCTTCGTCCCCCTTCACGGAGGTCGACCGAGAAGAAGTGCAACGCGCACTTTCTCCTCGCTGCACCGTCACCCCTCCTCCGGCACCGCCCGCCGTGACGTACGCCTCCGTCGTCCGTCGCTCGTCGCCGCCGTACGATGTGACAATAGGGTCACCAGGGGTTCGCCAGACGCCAATAGCCAAGCACAGAAAAATTACCGACGACGCTGTCCATCCTGTTCGTCAGTCACCTTATCAAGTTTCGTTGAAAGAACGTGAAACCATACAACATCAAGTGCGCGAAATGTTGGCGGATGACATTATCCAACCATCTCACAGCCCGTGGGCTGCTCCGGTGGTGCTAGTGAAGAAAAAAGACGGCACCCTTCGCTTCTGTGTTGACTACCGGCGCCTCAACAGAGTCACGAACAAGGACGTATATCCACTTCCACGCATCGATGACGCTCTTGATCGCCTGCGCCATGCCCGTTATTTTCCGTCCATCGACCTTAAAAGCGGGTATTGGCAGATAGAAGTGGATGGGCGCGACAGAGAGAAGACTGCTTTCGTCACTCCAGATGGACTTTATGAGTTCAAGGTGATGCCCTTCGGACTCTGTAAAGCTCCAGCGACCTTCCAGCGCGTTATGGACACCGTGCTCACCGGCCTCAAATGACAAACATGCCTTGTCTACCTTGATGACGTCGTCATTTTTTCAAGCACGTTTCATGAACACCTGGTTCGCCTAAAAGCCGTCCTGCAGGCTATCAGAAACGCCGGCCTCACCCTGAAGCCTACGAAGTACCAGTTTGGCTATGACGAACTGAAGTTTCTGGGTCACGTCGTCAGTTACGAGGGCGTCCGTCCTGATCCCGATAAAACAGTGGCCGTCGCTTCCTTCCCGATGCCGTCAGACAAGAACGCCGTGCGGAGATTCCTGGGCCTTTGCGCTTACTACAGACGCTTTGTTCCCAACTTTTCAGATATCGACGCGCCGCTTACTCGCCTCACGAAAGAGTCCGTCCACTTCCAGTGGTCTGATGAAGAGCAGATTGCATTTGACCATCTGAAACGGCGCCTGCAGGCTTCCCTGTACTAGGCCATTTTGATCAGGACGCCGCGACTGAGGTCCACACTGACGCTAGTAACACGGGTCTCGGGGTCGTCTTGATCCAGCATCAGAATGGCGCCGAGCGTGTCATCGCATACGCCAGTCGTGTTCTATCCAAACCAGAAATCAATTACTCGACCACCGAAAAAGAATTCCTCGCAGTAATTTGGGCGAAGACAAAGTTCCGACACTATCTGTACGGACGCCCATCCCAGGTGGTCACAGACCATCACTCCGCGTGGAAGTCGAAACGCCTGTCATATTGACTACACCTTTTTGGTTGGTGCCTTTTTATTTTTTTATTTTTAACATGTATTCACCCGACCAGACGAGATTTCGTCAAACCTTGTATTTCAAGCCATCACTCTCTGTGTTGGTTGATCAATCTAAGGGACCCTGCAGGCCGACTTGCGTGGTGGGCTCTCAGACTGCAAGAATTCGACTTTACGATCGTCTAAAAGTCTGGTCGCCGACACACTGATGCTGACTGCCTGCCCCCGCGCTCCCTTCGAATCTGCGCCTACTGATACGGACGACTTTGACATCTTCCTAGGTACTCTAAGTCCTGTAGATATGGCTGCGCGGCAGCGACTCGACCCCGAACTTCGCGTCGTGATCTCACATTGGGAGGGTCAAGGAGGCGTAGTTCCACGTCCTTTTGTGCGCGTACTGCCTAATTTATGCCTCCGAGACAACTTTGCCGAGAGCCCGAGGTCATGGCTTTTGGTCGTGCCCACTGATCTACGCGACGAAATTATGGAAGCGTCTCATGATGACCCCTCCTCAGGAGATTTGGGGTTCAGTCGAACGCTCGCGCGAATACGGTCGAAGTATTATTGGCCACAACTTGACAAGACAGTTCGCCATTACACAAGAACCTGCCGCGAGTGTCAACGGCGCAAGACCCCTCCGATGAAGCCTACGGGACTCCTTCACCCCATTACGCCACCGCTCAGTCCGTTCCAGCCAATTGGCATGGATCTACTCGGACCTTTTCCTCAGTCGCGATCGGGGAACCGCTGGATCGCAGTTGCGACGAACTACCTTACGAGGTATGCCGAATCACGTGTTCTGCCGTCATCAACGGCTTCGGATGTGGCTAAGTTTTTCGTCGAGTCAGTTGTTCTTCGGCACGGTGCCCCAGAGGTCCTTATCACTGATCGTGGTGCCGCGTTTGTGTCCCAACTTCTTTCCCAGATACTAAGCTGAAGCCATACCGCTCACCGCAAAACTACCGCATGCCACCCGCAAACAAACGGGCTGACCGAGCGCCTTAACAAGACCTTGGCTGACATGCTCTGAATGTATGTAGACATCGAGCACCGAACCTGGGACGAAGTGTTACCTTACGTCACTTTTGCGTATAACACCGCGGTTCAAGAAACTACCGGATTTTCACCAATATGCCTGGAGCACGGCAGGGAAGTCACTACCATGCTCGACGCTATGCTGCCCCACCAGCCAGACGTCTACACTCACGCCGATGCTCAACTCGTCGCCCAACATGCGGAAGAAGCCCGACAGCTGGCCCGCCTTCGCATCCAAGCCCGCCAGCAAGTCGATGCTCGGCAATACAACCAAGGCCATCGGGATGTTCAATTCAATCCTGGTGATCGCGTGTGGGTGTGGACTCCAATTCGACGCCGTGGCCTTAGCGAGAAGCTACTCAAAAGATACTTTGGCCCGTACGAAGTGATTGGCCGTATAGGCGAGTTAAATTACGAAGTGCTGCCGATAGTAACGCGTGCGTCCCGCCGCCCGCCTGCCTCCGAGGTTGTTCACGTCGCTCGCCTCAAACCGTACTGTGACCGCTCGGAGCACGTGGCCTAACTCTTCGCGCCTTACGCGTTTTTCAGCGTTAATTTTGCTTCTCTGCGCATCGGGACGATGCGCCTTTCGGGAGGAGAGCAATGTCATGTGTGTTATTTTCCACTTAACGTCATCTTCAACCAGCGGGGAGCCGATCGCCGGCAAAGAGGAAGAAGCTCGCTGGGAAATCGCTCGTGAGCCCGGCCGCGACCGCTTGAACTGTATCTGGCGCCTGCTCTCCTGTAGTCCTGGTCCTCTAGTGTCCCCACAATCCGCGTCGCTTGAACGACCCGTGACAATATTAGTTAGTTATATGGGGTTTATGGCGCATAAGCGACTATGGCTATCATGCGCCAAACACAAGGTTACATGATGTTATGTTAAGTGTATAGAGGTTACATTATAATAGATTTAAAACATTAGCTTTCTTTAGAAACTTACGAAAAAGCCAAAACTCGACAAGTGTTTGCTCGCCTAAAAGCAATGCAGGATAAAATGGAATGTGTGCATTGTAAAATACCGTAAAATTTTTTTCTAAGTTCTTCGCGATGCGAACAAGAAATTAAAATGTGAATTACCGTGAGGTCCTCACCACACATTTCACACACAGGTTTGGCTTTTTTTGTTAATAAGAAGCTATGTGTGATGTGTGTGACCTATGCGTAAACGACATAAAATTACTTCTATAAAACGCTCTTTATGGCGGCTTGATTTCCATTCTTTTAAAATGGGCTTTACAGTATGCAGCATGTTGTTTCCTTCATTTTCCCAGGAAGCTTGCCATTTGGCTCTTAGTTTTCTACGTACTAACTTCATGTAATCCCTAGGAGGCAAATTCACATGTTTTATTTCCATGGTTCTGGCTTGTGCAGCACACATGTCGGCTCTCTCATTGTCCCAACGTGTCCCATTGTACCAACGTGACTGGGAACCCAGCAGAATTTTATAACATGTTTTTGTGCTGTGCCTTTTATATACTGTGTATGATGCTCCCTATCAGTGGCTCCGAGGCATTTTTGGAGTTTAATGCTGTAAGGACGCTCAGTGAATCTGTATAAATGCTGTTTTTGATGTTCTCATTTGTTATTCTCTGTACCGCAACACAAATGGCATAACACTCAGCGGTGAACACTGTAGCACATGAGGGCAGTCGTACTGCATTTTTATTTTTTCCTTGTGTTACTGCGCTTCCTACATGAGCATGAGTTTTGGACCCATCAGTATAAAATTCAGTATAATTTCTGTATTTTTGTTGTAGTGCTAGATATTCTTGTATTATATGGTCGTGTGGTGTACAGGTTTTCCTGAGGCGTGTTAGTGTGACGTCACACACAGTGGGGAGAGTGTACCACGGTGGTAGCGCTTCGTGTCTTGGGGCAATATTTTTTATTTCATTTAGTATGTTCAGAGCTTGACATTTTTCTTCGAAGCGCAAGAGCAACGGCCTAATCGCATGGGGCTTGTTGTTGAAGAGTATTCGGGATGGGCATTTCGTGACAATTGGGTAACAGAGATGTTTGGGCTGAGAAAGGATTTTGAGGATGTAAGTACAAGTTAGTGCAGTTCTTCGATCTTCTAAGGAAGGTTCATTAGTTTCCACATACAGACTTGCTATTGGGGAAGTTCTGTAAGCACCGGAAGACAACCTTAAACCAGGATTGTGGACAGGATCCAGTCGTTTTATATACGACGGTCTTGCTGAGCCATATACTATGGACCCATAGTCTAACTTACAGCGAAGCAGAGAACGATATATATGTAACAGGGTAGCCTTATCAGGCCCCCAGCGTTTTCTTGATAGTATTTTCAGCACATTGAGGGCCTGGGAAGCTTTTTTTTTTAAGCTGTTTATATGTGGCAAGAAAGTGAGTTTTTTATCGAAAGTTATCCCTAGAAATTCGTGCTCTTGTTTGAACGGTAATGGGGTTTGGTTTAAATATAGTGTGGGGTCGGCCTGTAGGCCTCGTCTCAAAGAGAACAGAACCGCTACTGTTTTCTGAGGGGAAAATCTAAATCCGTTTCTATCTGCCCAGGTAGCCAGTTTATTTATTGTTATTTGTATTTGCTGCTCACAGGTAGGCATGCTGGAAGACGTGCATGCTATTTGGAGGTCGTCTACGTAAACTGCGTACATTATGGATTTTGGGATTACTTTTCCTATGGAGTTCATTGTGATGACAAATAAGGTCGTGCTGAGGATGCACCCTTGGGGCACACCAGTTTCTTGGATAAAAGTCTTTGAGAAGGTTGCGCCTAGACGGACTCTGAACGTTCGATTGGTCAGGAAGTCGCACAAACAGCTCAGCATCCTGCCGCGGATACCTATGTCCGCTAGGTCACGGAGGATACCGAACCTCCACGTGGTATCGTAAGCCTTCTCCAGGTCGAAGAAGACCCCGATGCAGTGTTGGTTGTGGATGAACGCTTCCCGAACTGTGTTCTCAAAGCGTACAAGGTGATCGGTTGTGGAACATGTCTTTTTAAAACCGCACTGGTGTATATCTAAAAGTTGCTGGGAGTGAAGTATGAAGGTTAGTCTGATGTTTAGAATGCTTTCGAATGATTTTGCTACGCAGCTAGTGAGTGCTATTGGCCTGTAACTGGTGGGACTAGTTGGTGGTTTGCCAGGTTTTAGGAAGGGTACTATTATTGCTTCTTTCCATGCATGGGGGATTTCTCAACTCATCCATATCTTATTGAAAAATTTTAAGAGAGCCTCTATGGCAGTCTCCGAGAGGTGAGCAAGCATGGCATAATGTATATTGTCTGGGCCTGGTGCTGTCTTTTTACCGGATATTAGTTCTGCGTTTAGTTCCTGCATTGTAATAAGCTGATTGTAGTCTTCATGTATGCATGTTCTGAAGGGAAGTTCTTGTTTTTCTACTATTGTTTTGTGCTTTTGAAAGGAGTGTGTGTAGTTGGATGAGCTTGAAACTGTAGAGAAATGCTCACCCAATATGTTGGCCTGCTGTTCTAATGTTGTTTGAGTACCGGGTGTTGTTAGCATTGGAAATGTGAATGGAGTAAAATTTCCTGTGAATTTCCGCACTTGCTCCCACGTTTTCTTTGATGATATTGAGCTGTTTATGGAGGATATGTACTGTTGCCATGATGCCCTTTCTGCGTTGCGTCTAATGTATCGTGCTTTGGCTCTAGCCGTTTTGAAGGTGAGCAAGTTCCCTGCAGTGGGATATCTGCGAAGGTTGCCCCAAGCCTTGTTTTGATGCTTTTTAGCTAATGGACATTCATTTGACCACCAAACTTTGTGTTTTTCGTGCAATTTCAGATGTTTGTGGGATTGCTTCTATTGCTGCAGATGTTAAGCATGCCAAAAATTTCATTTATTTCTTCTATCGTAATGGTTTCGGCATATTCTTTTTCTAGTGTGGCCTTCGTTCTGAAAAGTGCCCAATCGGCGAGCTGAATTTTCCATCGCCGTGGCTTAGTAGGGAGGATGGATGTAGCTGATGTTAGCTTTAAAACGGTAGGTAAGTGATCACTTCCCCGAGGGTCGTCTAAAACATCCCAAATAAAATGATTAAAAACCGATGGTGATGCAAACGCTAAATCTAGGCAGGTCATTTTTCCAGAGCTGGGGCAGCAGTACGTTGCTTTTCCTGTGTTCATTAAACATATGCTATTCGAAAGAATAAAATCCTCGACGAGCTGACCCCTGGAATCAGAATGCTCACTTCTCCAGAATGAGGAGTGTGCGTTAAAATCCCCAATTATGACATATGGCTCAGGCAACTGTCCCAAAAGTTCTTCTAGGTCATGCATGGTAATTGTGTTGTGTGGTGGTATGTACACAGAACATATTGTTATTGTTTTATGGCTAATGATGTTTACTGCGACCGCTTCTAAATTCGTCTTTAATGATACCTCTCTTGCAGGGACATCGCTTTGCGTAATGATAGCGACGCCTCCTGAGAGTCGGCTAGCTTGTACTCGGTCTTTCCGGAAAATATTATATTTTTTGAAGATGTTTGTGCTGTGGCCCAAGGTTCGTTTCTTGCAGGCACACAGCTGTAGGTGCCATTGTTTTGAGCATATCGGTTATGTCTGTCTAGTTTCTGTGTAGACCTCTACAGTTCCACTGTATTTGATACGCCATTGTGTTAAGTTGGGGATTGGGGAAAGTTACTTATTTTCAGGAGCAGTGATTCGTGGTTTCCCTTTTTTCTCTAGGGAGTCTCGCCGCCGCTGCAGCGGTGGCGAACAAGGAGTTGTATCCATCGCCACTTTCGTGGCGCCGGATTTCCGCGGAGAATCCGCGGATGCGTGTGTTTTAGATGTCAGCGGACTTTCGCTGACATCCATCTTCTCCACGGTGGACGTGGAGGATGCTTCTTGGTTGCGTTGGCCCGTGGCCTTCGCATTCGTCTTTTTTTCTGGCACCGCTGAACAAGGCCCTGCTCCAGCGGCAGAGTCTCTTGAGCCAGCAGTTGCCTTCTTAGAGGGGTGGGGCGGCAGGTCCAGTTCAGCAGAGCTGTTCTGGGTGTCTGTCGCCGAGGATGCCGCTGCTGAAAGTGTGGCGTGAGGGCCCCCTGCGAGGATCGCGTGGTCTTCTCGCGAAATTTTCAGCCCTGTGAACTGTACCACCGACTTCTGTGGTGGGGACTTGGGTGTCGACACCAGGTCCACCGTATCGACCTGTGTGCCCACAGAAACTGAAGGCGGCGGTGGTCCCCGCGTCACCGCTTCAGAGTATGTCCCTTTCTGTTGGAAAGAGACGCGTTTTTTTGCCTCTAGGTAGGACAGGATTTCTGTGGTCTTCAAAGTTATAATTTGTTTTTCTGTTTTCCAGACTGGGCACGACCTGGAGTACGCGCCATGTGCGCCATTGCAGTTGATGCATTCCGGTGTGCGTTCGCATCTTTCCTCTGTATGTGCGTCTTCTGCGCATGTGACACAAGCGGGATTACCTCGGCAAGCCAACATGCTGTGTCCAAAGCGATGGCACTTGAAACATCGTTTCGGATTCGGTATGTATGGGCGGACTTTACAATGGAGGTATGCGGCGTGGATGGAATCAGGCAGAGTTGTGCTATTGAAAGTGAGGACAATGTGTTTTGTCTTGATTTCAGCATTGTTTCTCCAGGATGGTTATTCGTCGGGCTGCTATTACTCCTTGCTCAGATAGTTCTTCCATTTCCGCATCGGTACTCTGCAGGAGTTCATGTTCGGATATGACGCCCTTTGAGTGGTTGAGGTTGCGGTGCGGGGTTACCTGTACACTCAATTCTCCGAGATTCTGTAATGACATCAGTTTGGTGCTCTGTTCTTTTGTGTTAATTTCTACAAGGAGATCTCCGGTTCGCTGCTTTTTTGCTTTGTAATCTTTGCCTTCACACCTTTTTAGGGTGTTGGCGATCACAAATGCAGACAAGTTGGCTACAGGTTCATCTGTATTTGAGTGAATCATGAAAAACTTTGGAAACGTTTCTTGTTTCTGTAGCATCAATTTTTTCGCATCGGTGCGACCCCTTTTTGGGGGCCGATCAGATTTTTTTGCAAATTTTTCCATACAGCATGTACTGGCTAAGGGTTCCTCATACTTTGTCGCCTCTGATTCACCCATATACACAGAGGAATGTCCCGGGACTCCCCGCCTGGTAGACAAACGAGGAGCCCATCGGCCAAGGATTGACCACTTCCTCGACCGCCACCGTTCACGGTTTCTTACCTCCACCTTTCAACCTATCGCCACGGTACGGATGACAGCTTCGGTATGGGGGCTAAGGGTCCGTGGTGGCGCCAAGCACCAACACCTCGTTTGAAAAGGGGCCCTTGCTGGGTGACAATATTAGTCAAATAATCTAAATTCTCTTATGTATTTTTGCAGGCCCTATAGGAAAGAACTTGCTCTGCCCACGAAAAAAAAACACTCCCAGAATCATTTGCATTTTCTGTGGTTTAGACCCGAAGTCTACAACAGATTACAATGGTGTAGTTCCCTGGCCCGCTGCTGACAGTTTTAGCGGTAAAAACTATAGCATTAGGCGCTGTCACGGCCTACATGTTGAAAAAGAAGCTATGCGACACACAAATCTGGCTATAGAAATGCTACAGCCAGAAGCCATGCAGCCCCAACATATTGAGCATGCATCCACAGAACGAAGAATTTCCTCGTGTTTATATGCTCCAGCTATAGAAATGCTACAGGCAGAAGCGATGCAGCACCAACATATTGAGCATGCATCCACAGAACGAAGAATTTCCTCGTGTTTATATGCTCCAGGTCCAAGATTCCTTTTGGAGCGAGTGGCTTCCACTCGTCAAGCAATATTGCATTCAAACGTGAACCTGATTACACAAACAAGAAATGAAAATGAACGGACTACGTTGAAGATATCTTCTATCAGAAAAAAAACTGAAAGGTCCACTGTGCTATCTTTGTAGAGAACTATACAAGCATCATGGGTCGTGATTGAAGCAGATGTCCTTGATATCAACCGAACGGGATATCCACCGGTCATCATGCGGGCTTTAGTCAAGTCGCTTGTTGTCAAGCGGCTTTTATCCGCAGTCTCCCCCATCATTGATGGAAATAAACAAGCTAAGATTATTATAACACGACGGGACATCTATAACAAGAACTTATTACGGACATCCCTCACAAGTATTAAAAAGTGTTTGGATATTTGGCTCCGATTCTGATATCCATGGGACGTGGTGTTTTCCCTAAGTTGAAAGTGCAGTACCATCCTGCTTTGTTTGCTCCCGCTCTTTTGCCTCCGCAAGGCGCATGCAGCAGCGTGAGATGGAATGTTGCTGACAGTCGGAGACATTAACGCGCCCCATGCAGAATGGGGCTACCCAACTAGCAGTAGAAAGGTAACTGAAATCTGGGAGACTGCTCAGGCGCAAGCGCACGCCTCACTTATCGACCGTGAAAAACCTACGCGGATTGGTAACAGTGCAACCCAAGGACACGTGCCCCGACCTTGCCTTTACAAAAAATATCCCCGATGTGACATGGGAGAATCTCATCATCACCACAGGAAGCGACCACTATGTGCGGTGTACCACTTTCCAAGCAACGCACTGCAGAATGCGTAACCGGGAAGTGAAGCACGAGAATTGGGACGCCTTAAGATATGTTCGCTCGCAAAGACCGACGGAGGGGCTAGTAGATCTACGACAGTGGACGGAGTGTCTGCTTCAAGACGCCGCCAACACCTCGAAAACTGTGACGCAGGAGGAAAACGGTCCCCTTCCAGACGCTAAGCTAGCACACATGATGGAAGCACAACGCAGTATACACGCTCGATGGCGCAAAAATAAGCCTAACCGGCGCTTAAAAACTCGACTAACCCGACTTGAAAAGGATATCGAGGCATACACGTGAGAGCTTAGCCGAGAGCAGTGGCATCAGACATGCGACCGCCTTAATGGGCAACTAGGCAATAAGAACACATGGTTTCTGCTCAAGCATTTACTCTGATGCTACGAAAACTAAGACGGAATCTCAAAAGACCCCACAGAGGATCGCGCAAGCTTGCCAGGGCAGCCATGAAGTGCTCATGATCACATTAAAAAATCAGCAAGTAAACGCCTCCCAGGATATATCCACGTTAGATGGGTGTTCAGGGTCGGATAATCATATTACGGAGTGTCTAGCGTTCCGCCCAGACGGAACATTTGCTGCTGCTGCAGTTCCGTCCAGACGCAATATTTACTGCAGCTAGAGTTCCGTCCATACAATAGACAGTTTTAGTTTCGCGTACGTAGAAGCTTCACGTAAGTAGCGAGCTTACGGGTCACCAGTGCGCATGCGCAGAACGTGAAGTGTCTGCGTAGGTTGCACGGACGTACGTGCATAAGATTCGGATCTTCTGCGTTGCGGTCTTCACGTTGCTTGCGTACGTGGCGTTGGCAAGATGGCGGCGCCCTGCCCTCCCGCTTCACAACGATAACAGCTTCGTCGCTAACCCCTCGACGTGATATCGTGCTGTAAACTGCCGTATTTGCCTTCAGTTGGTCTATTCTTCCTATTGCATGACGTTTTAGGTGAGAACTAGCTTTTGTTTTTCAGGTAGAAACCCGTTTTAGCAGCTCCTAAATCTGGCGGAGAAGCGTTTGTGGTCGTCATAGCAACGAGTGTGCCGACGGTCTCGCTAGACCACGCGAGGCTTGAAGTCTCGCGGGATATCGCGAAACCCTCGGCACAGTCAGCGGGAAAAGCAAAACGGTGCACGTTTTGGCTCCATACGCACACGTCGTCAACATGAGTGGGACACCAGTGCGCCTTCACTTCTCGAAAAGCGATGATTTAAATATGCTGCGGAACGTGAAGGAATGCAATCCTTTTGAAGATAACATGCAAGATACAGTTGGGTGGAATGATATCGCTCAAAGTTTGTCAGAAGAAAGGGGGAAAGTATTTAGCGCCCGCACTGTGGTTTGGCCTGGCTCCGCTCCAAGCAGCTCGACTAAACAAAATTAGTTTTCTTTCTTTACCTGTACTAGAAGGCGCGGCACAACATGCTAGCGCATTTTTTAGGTTCTATGGCAGATCTACACAGTTTGCATCCCGCACAGTACGTGTAGGTAACACTGTACGAAGCAATACGAGCGTACGCTACGTAAACTGCTCACGTGTACGTGCGTGAAGGTTCTACGTACGTAAAACTAAAACTGTCTGATGTCCGTACTGTGCATACAATAAAAAACGGGTGATTTCTACCCACATAAAGCATCTCTTTGCCTCTGGAATAACCAGTTGACCAAGCTGTATCCAGATGTTCTGTCTACACATGTATACGGCACCAAAATATCCGTCCGTGCACTGCGTTTAGTTACATCCTCGAAGGTACAATTTCCGTGCATGCATGCAGGATGTGGAAAATGACACTGTTAGAAGCAGAGCGCAGAAACTTTTCGCGAAGTGATGTGAAGCCCTGCCGCTATTTGTGCTGCAAGATGACGTAGCACGAAAAAGACTAAGACGTACACAAACGGTCAACAAGCATTATGTAAGCGCACCAACAAGCCCAAGCCAAAACTCGTTCTATTGCCATTTCTCACTGACTGCTTGGAAATTAAAATGAAGCAGCAGAATATCCTGTCACACATTAGGCGGAACCGGATTACCACTTTTTATGCGAAGCATATTACTAGAGCTACACTACAGCCCGTCGAGCGCGGCGGTAGAGCTACCATTGACCTTTAGCGTGACTACGTGACACCACGTGACAACATGACGTCACAGCAGAGGAGAGATGGGCTGCCGGCTCGCGCGGTCGGCCGCGGTGGTGGAGGCTCCACATCAGAGGCGCTACAGCTGACCACGTGACGCTACAGCAGCGGTATAAAGCTGAGCTTGCCTCGCTCTCCGGGCACTTACGAGGCGGCCAGGTGTTGGGATGCCGCCTAGAAGCAGGGCTAATTTGAACGAGAAGCGAAAGCTTCAGCGTGCCACAGAGACCGATGAAGAGCGGGATGAACGTCTGGCTAAGCGGCGTGCTCAATATGCGGCTCGGCGACAACGTTCTACAACAACTGAAGAACCAAGCGAGGAACTTTACCAAGCCTAGCCATCAATATGCTTCGCATCTGACTAGGCTTAACCTTAGCTAAGCCTCAGCCATTTTTTTTAAAGGGACATGCAAAAGTCTTCAAACAAACTGGTTTCCCAATCCCTAACGCCAGCTTTAATTCCGTCTTGACATAACTCTTGTGGCAGATAATGCTCGACGGAATTGTGTGGTGTCAGGTGCTGTTCCGTCTGGACGGAACCCCATCGGTACATGCAGTTCCGTCTGGACGGAACTTTAGCGCAATTTGTAGTTCCGTCTAGAGAGAACTCTAGCACAAATTGTAGTTCCGTCCGGACGGAACTCTAGCGCAAATTGTAGTTCCGTCTGGACGGAACTCTAGCCACAGCCATCATATTAACACCACCTCAGCAGGCGGGGACGATCGCATTACCAATAAGATGTTGCGCAACGTAGAGGACAAATCAGTAAAGGTGGTGGTTTGTGGTTTATGGGGTTTTACGTCCCAAAGCGACTAAGGCTATGAAAGACGCCGTAGTGGAGGGCTCCGGAAATTTCGACCACCTGGGGTTCTTTAACGTGCACTGACATCGCACAGTACACGGGCCTCTAGAATTTCTCCTCCAAAGAAATTCTAGCCGCCGCGGCCGGGATCGAACCCGCGTCTTTTGGGTCAGCAGCCGAGCACCATAGCCGCTGAGCCACCGCGGCGGCTTAAATCAGTAAAGGACCTTACGGACCTCTTCAACAGATGTTGGACAGAAGGCAGCACCCCCAACGAGTGGAAGCACGCTAAAATCATTTTAATTCCAAAACCGGGAAAAAGACTCGGGATTGGGAACCTCTGCCCAATTTCGCTAACGTCATGTCTAGGAAAGGTAATGGAGCGTATTGTCTTAAACAGGCTCCAAATGCACGCCGACGCAGAAGACACGTTTCCCCCGTCCGTGATTGGGTTTCGAGCAGGCCTGCGGACTCAGGATATCATGTGGCAGCCACAACAAGACATTCTAGATCTAAATCGCATAAGAGCCACGCGTATCATCCTGGGACTCGATGTGAGTAAGGCCTTTGACAATGCCACACGCTTCCATCCTCTCACCTGTCGCTGATGAAGGTAGGAAAACGGACGTACAATTACATCGCCACCTTTCTCAACCAGCGCGCGGCTACGCTGCATTTCGGGAAAAAAAAATGGCTGTGGCTTAGCTTGGTTAAGCCCGGTAATTGCGAAAGCAATATCCG
Source organism: Amblyomma mixtum (assembly GCF_055824585.1). NCBI lineage: Eukaryota > Metazoa > Arthropoda > Arachnida > Ixodida > Ixodidae > Amblyomma > Amblyomma mixtum. The sequence goes on along the minus strand of NW_028317651.1, from coordinate 8,025,316 downwards.
TAGCTACGCCATGGTTCAGCTGGTAGTGTAACTGGTGGTGGTGCTTGTGGTTAGACTTGTGGTGATGCATCGGTTATACAATCCAATCCATTGAAATCCAATCCAATATGATAATATGGTAGCTACCGGCCTCGCTACGCGACGGGCTGAAAGTGCAACTAGTATCCAAACCAATGCAATCCAATCCAATCCAATATGTTCATTTGGTAGCTACCGGCCTCGCTACGCGACGGGCTGAAAGTGCAAGTAGTATTGCTTTCGCAATAATAGCTGTAGCTACGCCATGGTTCAGCTGGTAGTGTAGCTGGTGGTGGTGCTTGTGGCTAGACTTGCGGTGATGCATCGGTTATACAATCCAATCCAATATGATAATATGGTAGCTACCGGCCTCGCTACGCGACGGGCTGAAAGTGGAACTAGTATCCAATCCAATATGCTAATTTGGTAGCTACCGGCCTCGCTACGCGACGGGCTGAAAGTGCAAGTAGTATTGCTGTCGCAATAAAAGTAACAACAAAATTACACTCGACACCAGAGGAACTCCGCACAGCGCTGTACTTTCACCGTTTCTCTTCAACCTTACTATGAGTGGCATCCCGCGTCTGTTAGATGCTATCCCACATATACATCATTCTAAACGCACCGACAACACCATATGGACCAACTCCAGATCCAATGGAGAGATTGCAGAGTCATTACAACGATCTATCGACACGGTACACTCTTTCCTGCAGGGCAACGGCCTTGCGTGTTCACCGGCTAAACCCGAACTCTTCGTTATCAAGAAGAAACAAGCCTCACAGGCAGGACCCGACACTCGGGAACCCATCGAGTTGCCCATTGAGAACCATCCAACACCTCCGGTAGCCACGGTCAGGGTTCTTCCTATGTTTATTAAGAAGAATACTCTCAACACGTAAGCGATCCGCCATCTACGCGTCACGGCGCACCACATACGCGGGCTGGTGAGGCGCATTGCCATCCGTCGCAGGGGCATGAGAAAAGCCTACCTATGCAGGATCATGCAACCATTCATGATAAGTCGAATCACGTACGCCTGTCCGTACTATCATCTGCATTGCAGGGACGAAGACACACTTAATAGCATCATTATAACAGCGTACCAAGTGGGCCTTGGCCTGCCGGCATACGCCATCTCAGATCAACTGCTGTAGTTGGGAATTTTTAACACGCTCGCTGAGCTAATAGAAGCCCATAAGACGGCACAAGTGACCCGATTGTCGCGCACTGCTGCAGAAGCGTAATTACTGCCACCTCCACATCTACCCTGCTAAGGAGGTATATGCAACATCACATTTATCAGCCGACATTACCAGTAGACTAGTTGTTAAACCACTAGGGAAGAACATGCTGCCAGACAAACACGGCGCCCGCAGGAAAGCAAGGGCGCAGGATCTTGTGAAACAGTACGAGAAGGAACCACGAACAGTGTCGTGGACGCAGCTCAACACATCAAAGGCGGATCATACGTGGCATGTATGACCACTTCAACGTCAGCCCCCGTTATCGCCACAACCTTTCACGCTGGCTCTGTACGCGAGACAGAGGAAGTAGCTCTCGCACTGGCCGTCGCGGATCCCCGCACCAAAACTATTCTAAGCGACTAAGGGCGCCTTTCAAAATTTCGCCAAAAACTGCGATGCGAATTCTGCGCAACCGGGCTCTAAATCACAACATCAATCCCGTATGGGTTTCGGCTCACGCAGGTAACTCTTGAAACGAGGGGTCGACCGTCTAGTCCAAGGTTTAACCAACCGCCAAGGCGCCTCGCTCGTATGCGGAGGTTACAGACTCTTATCACGAGCAAAGATGCACGTATCACGCCCCTCACCTCCACCAGGACAGTGCGCAAGCCACGACATTCAGATGATGTCTACCGATGATGTCTAGTCACAAACGGTGAATACGACCCTGCATGCCCGCACTGCGTTGACGCGACGCACTCCACCCAAGAGATTTTATTGGAATGCGCTAGCAAACCCCCTCTGGCGACACTTCTGCCAGCTTCCTTAGCGGAGGAATGGGGCAGGTTCTCGGTCAGTTCAAGAAAAACAACCCCAGTAGCCCTCATCACGCGAGGTCAAGAGGTCACCCTGTACTCGCCTCAGCTCTAACTAATCCCTTCCCTTTTGTGGCAGTAAAGTTGTAACCCCCACCACCATGTCTTCGCTTCATTTGTGCTGCGAATTTTTCTACACTAATTAAGGTGATAAAGGTGCAGAAAATGTGAAAGGGCCAAGCTTTCCCACAGAAAGATGGCCCCGGGGGTCGGGAAATAACCCGTCATTGCGTCCCTCCTACTTCAGCTTGCCATTCGCTCTAAGAAGTCATCTTTCACGCGCAGGGGCTCACTGAGCTTGCGTGAAGGTGGCTTAAAGTAATCTCCAGCGACAACTGAAAATTCAAGCTAGCTACGGCAAACACGACAGTAACTTTGCGCAAGATTGACTGCCGCGGTCTGATAGGACGTCATCGTGAGTTCCAAAAGGAAAAGTTATACGTACAGTCACCCACAGACTGAACACTAATGAAGAAATGCGTGGCCCGGACTGCCGTCAGCGCCCCAGAACGATAGTCATCGGTGCGGGATAATGCTCTCTATGTTTATGGTGGCTGATGTCAGCTGGTGCGCAGCTCGCTTTGACTGCTTTTTCGATCCTGCCTGATCGCCGCTTGCACAGCGCGTTCGTCGCGGGGGCGTTTCTGCGGTTTTTTGCTCGCCGACGCTGCATCCACGGCCCCGCAACGCTCTTTGCAGTTTTCTTTTCGCGGGTACCAAAAATGCGCGCTAAGCAGCCGCGGTTCGCCGTAAACATACCGTAAACCGCTACCGTAAACATACCAAGAGCATTATCTCGCACCCGATTACTATCACCTCGTGCCGCTGACATCAGACCAGGGCATGCGTTCCGTCACTCGCGTTAAGTCTGTGGGCGGCTGTACCACGCAACCAATGCGCCAGCGGCTTTTCGAATCGGAACCGGAGCGCGAGATCCGTCTGCATGACGGCGCGCGCGCTCCCTCGAGCTGCTTACGACGGCAGTCGTAAACAGCACACGCAAGTCAACAATACAAAAATGAAATCCGTGCTTCTAGGGCCGCTTACACGCTGAAGAAATGCGGTACCTCTATGGACAGGACTTTGAACCCCGAAAAATCAGAAAGCGGTTTAGGAACGGTCAGGACACGAGCCATTACTTTCAGGCGTGAACCTCACTTGATTAGCCGCGTGCTTAGGAAATACAATGCAGCATATACCACTGGTAATGACTGCACCAGGACAGCGCAGGAACCGTAATTTTGTAGTGAAATCGCAGTACCACGCGCGTTCAGTTGGTTTACAACAAGGTTGTGGGTTCAAACGTACTTGATCTCGAAGCGGCGGGAGAACAGCTGCTTTTATCTTTCGAACACTGCATAAGAATGAAATAGTCTATTGGGGCAGAAACATCGGCTTACCACATCTGGACTTGAGCTGAGCGTTCCCCTCGCGAAGCTCCTCAGCAGACTTCATGCCCGCGCTGCACAAACACCGACTTTGCACTGGCTTGACGAGCGGATTGCGACTGGAGCGGGATGCTGGGCGGACGATGTCTCATGGATGAGTAACGCGCGAAATGGTTGAGGGGCGTCATTGAAGTGAACGCAAGTAATCACGGGACAATGGTCTGCCAGCTACTTCCGGTTCCACTTTTCGCCCACTCACTGCAGTCGCCACGCGTGGTGGCATCGTTTATTCACTCATTTCTTTGTGCTGTGACACGGTTCATTGTACAGCATCGTAAGATCAGCGCGTGCTGCGTATGTGCGTGCCCTGACCGGAGAAATCCACAGTCCCGAAAGATAAGCGTGTTCTGTCGTGGCTTTGCACATCACAATCGCTCCCTCCCTCTCAAAGCAGTAAAGTTGATCAGATTGCGTCTCCTTTGTGCAGCTTCCGATATCAACAATCATGCGGGAAGTGCTCGAAGGCTCACAGTGACTCGCGCGAAATGGGGATGTCGCATCGGGAATGCTTTCGAACATCCGGACTCCGCAGTTGTCAGCGTCATTATAACGTGTCCGGGGAGCATGCCAGTGGAGAGTGTGGTCCGGGCGCACTCGCAACGCCCGGCGGTCATGATGAGCGCACTCAGGGGAGCAAAAACAGATCGCTCACTCAAACGCTGACAAGAAGCACTGCGGATGAATGTTACAGGAGAGACAGGCCCCCGTCTCTCTTGCCGTGTCTACTTCAGCCACCAGGGCACTAGAGGAGCCGGGAGGAGGGCGTGATATAGGTGGGCGTTCAGGACACGCACATAAGCAGCACGCGCTGATCTTACGATGCTATACAATGAACCATGTCACAGCACAAAGAAATGAGTGAATAAACGATGCCACTACGCGTGGCGACTGTAGTGAGTGGGCGAAAAGTGGAACCCTAAGTAGCTGGCACACTATTTTTCCGTGATTACTTGCGTTCAGTGCAATAACGCCCCTCAACCATTTCGCGGGTTACTCAACCATGAGACATCGTCCGCCCAGCATCCCGCTCCAGTCGCAATCCGCTCGTCAAGCCAGTACAAAGTCGGTGTTTGCGCAGCGCGGGCATGAAGTCTGCTCAGGAGCTTCGCGAGGAGAGCGCTCAGCTCAAGTCCAGATGTGGTAAGCCGATGTTTTTGTCCAATAGACTATTTCATTCTTCTGCAGTGTTCGAAATGTAAAAGCAGCTGTTCTCCCGCCGCTTCGAGATCAAGTACGTTTGCACCCACAACTGTGTTGACGCCTACCTCGTTGTAAACCAACTGAACGCGCGTGGAACTGCGATTTCACTACAAAATTACGGTTCCTGCGCTTCATTCAACTTTCGGGCAGTCATTACCAGCGGTATATGCTGTATTTTATTTCCTAAGCACGCGGCTAATCAAGTGAGGTTCACGCTTCATAGTAATGGCTCGTTTCCTGACCGTTGCTAAACCGCTTTCTGATTTTTCTGGGTTCAAAGTCCTGTCCGTACAGGTACCGTATTTTTCAGCGTGTAAGTAACCCCAAGAAGCACGGATTTCATTTTGTTATTGTTGACTTGCGTGTGCTGTTTACGACTGCCGTTGTAAGCAGCTCGAGGGAGCGCACGCGCCGTCGTGCAGACGGATCTCGCGCTCCGGCTCAGATTCGAAAAGCCACTGGCGGATTCGTCGCGTTGTAGAGCCGCCCACAGACAACGCGAATGACGGAACGCATGGCGTGGTCTGATGTCAGTGGCACGAAACGATAGTAATCGGTTGAGAGATAATGCTCTCGGTACGTTTACGGTGGCTGACGATACACTGTAAACAAAAATATACCCAAAAGGGAGTAAAAATGGTCGCGGCCACCCTTTTTACTCCATTTGTGAAAACATTTACTACATGAGTGGGGAGTAAAAAGGTGGACTGTCCTCCATTTTACTCCCATGAGGGAATAATGGAGTTAAAATGAGGATTTACCAGCATTTACTCCAGTCTAGAAAGGGAGGTAATTGTGCCAAATACTCCACCAGTGCCGAAATGGAGTAAAAAACACCATTTTGTGCAATCCGCCCCGCCACCTAGCGTCTCGTCTGCTTCTGGTCAGTCGTCTGGTAATGGCGGTGAATGAAGACCCCTTGGTTACCATCGTCGCTGGATCTTCGTTCACTTCTGCTCCTTCACGGGCGCCTGCCGCGGTACAAGATATCGGCTTGTCGCCGTTTTCCGCTGCAGTGCGGTACATAATTGAATTGCTCCTGTGAAGCCTCCAGTGCTCTAACCATACCTAACTTTCCTTTGTTTGTGTCGCCACCCCGTTACAGCCCCCGCTTAGGCCTAATTCTCACAGGCATTTTTCAGTGAGGTCCTCGCAATGTATTGCAGCAGATTATGAGTTTCATGAACAAGGAACTGTGATAGAACATAGTGTCAACCCTGAGCTCTTGATGGAGCTCATGAGGCTACATTTTTCCTCAGTCATATTGAAAAGCCAAGCCTTAATGAAGTGAATATGGAAGCAAACACTGCCATTCCAAACTACCATCAGGGGTGTTTTCAACTTTTTGCTCTGGTGTTTTGTCAAATATAGCGTGGTGCATGACCGTGAAAACTACCCAGTGACTCCTTCTCAGTTTTGAACTATTGATTATAACGTTGCATCCCTTTATCTACAAACACGGCCGACCAAACGAGCTCGTACAACAAAGGGAGACGACAAGCAGACGACTCCTGCCGCCTACGCCGCCGCTGGGCTTGCAGACGGCGAATAGAATGCGGGAGGCGGAGTTACATTAGGGCAGCGCAGTTTCCCAAGTTGGGTTTCCGGCGGCCCGCAGAGCTACTGCCCGTTTCCACCGCTGTCACTGTAAGAATGAGCCTGAATGAGGGTAAATAAACTATAAACATCACGCCATTTTAGGGCTCCATTTCTATAAGGGAGTAAAAAATTTACTCCCTTTTCACCCCTTAATAACTCCCTTATATAAGGGAGTCACGAGCCTATCCTTACACGAGTCACGAGGCTATCCTTACGGGCACGAGGCTATCCTTACGGGCATGAACGACCTGAACTGCGGGAGGAGAGTCTACGGCTACGTCAAAGCCTTCCTCTCAAACAGAACGGCAACGATTGGCCTGGGGGAGCTCAGATCAGACAAATTCCTTACTCCAAACAAAGGAACACCTCAAGGATCGGTCTACGCTCTTCAACATAAGCATGATTGGCTTGGCAAAACAGTTAAAAGCAGTCGACGGCGTACACCATTCCATGTATGCCGACATCACCATCTGGGTCAACACAGGCTCGCTCGGAGAAAAAGAAGAGAAATTACAAAAGGCAGCCACCTGCATACAGAACTACGTCAGAGCAAGAGGGCTAGCATGCTCCACCGAGAAATCCTAGCTCCTAAGAGTTTGGAGAGGTTACGCCTACGCCCCTCCCCACCCTTTTCACCGCACTTCGCCTTCTTATACCACTGGTTCCTCCGATTACAGCCCCTCTATTCGCCGCCGTTCTCCATCTTCGCGTCGCCGCTCGGTTTCCCCGATGCGCCGTCGTCCCTCTTCCCCTTCTGAAAACTAGAGCCGGCAGTTCCGGAGGCAAGAACTGCGTGCTCGTCGCCAAGCTCAAGACCTCGACTTTCTCTGGCCAGTCTGATCACCGTTTCTGTGTAGGGCACCGATGCTTTCGCGCTTGTTGACACCGGGGCTGCTGTATCTGTACTCAGTGCAAAATTGTGCCGCCGGTTACGAAAAGTGATGACTCCGCTATCTGGTTTTATGCTTCGCGCCGCTAATTCGCAAATTATCGCGCCTTTGGGGGCCTGTACAGCTCGAGTTACTATTCAGGACGTTCTGTACGTTGTTGAATTCATCGTCTTCGCATCGCCGTCTCACGACGTCATCTTAGGCTGGGTCTTTCTCTCGCAACATGAAGCTGTCACCGACTGCACTAGTTCCGAAGTCGCCCTTCTTCCCTTCGGCGACGCCTCGGTGAGCGCTTCCACTAACCCGTGCTCCAAGTTGACTGTGGCTGATGACGTTGTGATCCCGCCGTGCTCTGCTGTGCTCGTCTCTGTTCATTGCGACTCTGCATCCAACGGGGCCCTGTCATCTTCATCCCGTCCGACTCCTTCGCTTCTCGCAATTGTCTACCCCTGCCATTCGCCGTGCTTACCGTCTCAGCTGGCTGCAGCGCCATCCCCCTGTCGAATCCATTGCTGTGCCCCTCTACTCTTCTTCGCGGTGAATGCCTGGGACGTGTCCAGCCTTTCGCCTCCATCGTCGCCTGGGACCCTTATGAGGATGACCCCTGCCGCATGCAAGTGTCTTCACTTACTTCTTCCCCACAGTCTCCTGATCCCGCTCCCGAAGCCGTCTTCGAGCGCCCAATCGACGCGAATCTTTCGCCACCGCAGAAGGCCCAGCTTGCGGCCCTGCTAAATAAGTTTCGGTCATCGTTTGACTTCTCCCACCACCGTTTCGGCCGCACCTCAGCTGTTACCCATCGGATCGACACTGGCGCCCATTCGCCGTTGCGCCAACGCCCATATCGCGTCTCGGAAACCGAACGCCAAGTTATCGACGCCCAGGTAAATGACATGCTACAGAGGGGCGTCATACAACCATCGCACAGTCCTTGGGCTTCCCCCGTCGTCCTTGTCACCAAAAAAGATCCGCTTTTGCGTTGACTACAGGCGCCTGAACAAAATTACCCGCAAAGACGTCTATCCGCTGCTCCGCATTGATGACGCACTTGACTGCTTGCAGGGAGCTGAATTCTTTTCTTCTTTATATCTACGTTCGGGTTATTGGCAAGTCCCGATGGCCGACGCTGACCGCTCCAAGACAGCCTTTGTGACACCTGACGGGCTCTATGAATTCAACGTCATGCCCTTCGGACTATGCAATGCCCCTGCCACTTTTGAGCGGATGATGGGCACGATACTGCTCGGCCTGAAATGGAAAACTTGCTTATGTTACTTGGACGATATCGTTGTTCTCTCCCCAGATTTCCAGACGCACCTCGTTCGCCTGGAGCAAGTTTTGGGATGCCTCGCGGCAGCCGGGCTTCAACTCCATTTAAAGAAATGTCGCTTCGCTGCTCGTCAGTTGACCATTTTGGGCCACGTCGTGTCGAAACAGGGTGTCCTTCCTGACCCAGCAAAGCTTCGTGCTGTCTCTGAGTTTCCGAAGCCCTCTACGATGAAGGAACTTAGCAGTTTCATCGGCTTATGTTCTTACTTCCGGCAGTTTATCCGAAATTTCGCTTGTATCATCGCACCTCTGACTGTCCTTCTTCGTGGCAGTAGCGACCTATCAAGCTGGAGTCCTGCCTGTGACGAAGCGTTCATCACGTTGCGCCGTCTACTTACCTCTCCGCCCATACTGCGCACTTTGACCCTGCTTCTCCAACTGAAATCCACACAGATGCCAGTGGCGTTGGTATCGGTGCTGTTCTTGCTCAACGCAAACCGGGGTATGCGGAGTATGTTGTTGCATACGCGAGCCGCACCCTGACGAAGCCAGAGCAAAACTACTCAGTAACTGAAAAAGAGTGTTTGGCGATCGTTTGGGTGATCGGGAGATTTCGGCCTTACGTGTACGGCCGGCCTTTCGCGCTCATCACGGACCACCAGTGCCTATGTTGGCTGTCCTCCCTAAAAGACCCAAAGAGTACGATATTCGTGTGATCTATCGCTCTGGCAGGAAGCATAACGATGCCGACGCTTTGTCTCGTTCACCTCTAGCCGATGAAAGTGCCTCTCCTCCCGCCATCGACTGCGCCTGCTTGTCATTGGACGATATGCCCAACGAGCAGTCTAAGGACCCTTGGATCACTTCTCTTGTACGCTATCTTTCAGACCGTTCTGTCGTGCCGGTACCGCGGGCAATGCGCCGTCAGGCTGCCCACTTCACTATTCATGATGAGATTTTGTACCGCCGAAATTATCTCTCTGATGGGCGCAAATGGCTCCTAGTGATCCCTGGACATTTACGCTCAGAAAAATTCAGGGGGCACTTTGACTGTCTAAAGTGAGTAGAGGCGAAAGCGTTTTCCGCACCACTTTGACTGCCTCTGTGGCACTGGTGGCGTCACATATAATTGAGTACTGATTACTAAGTGGTGACAAGTCAATAATTAATGATTAATTACTGATTAATGCATGATTACTAATTAACGGCTAATTAATGACGCTTAAGCTTCGCCTTTAGGAGTGGAACGCGACAGCGTGTTGTAGCGCTGCCAGGGAGTCCACGGAACGCCACCACCTGTTAGGCGCGATGTCTTGCCCTTTGAACGCAACGCTTTTTGAGGAAAGGAAATGGCGCAGTAATTCTCTGTCATCTCGGTGGACACCTGAACCGCACCGTAGAGGAAGGGAGGAAGTGGGAGTGAAAGAAGACAAAGAGGACCCGTAATGAAGAAAATGAAAATTGTATTTGAGGAAAGGAAATACCGCAGTAACTGTCTCTCATATCTCGGTGGACACCTAAACCTCGCCGGAAGGGAAGGGAGGAGGATGGGAGTTAGCGAAGACACCGTATTCACTAGACGCGCCTTTGTTCATTCCAAACCACCGAGCTGGCATGGCGGAGTCATTCTGCTTCCGGCAGCCGAGCTGAACGGATCGCAGGGTCATGGGCTCCAGCGGAGCAGCGATAGCGGCCTTTGACGGCCGCGGAAACAGGATCGATGACTGCGGTGATAAGGATTACCAGATTATTTTGCCGACACTGCCAACAGGACGTGTTGTTTTCAACACCGTTTTTCTTCACGGCGACGTGCGAGCGAGGCCGTTCCGGGTCGAGAATTTCCGAGACGCCCTGGCCGAGACAGGTATGCTCCCCGACGTGGTCGCGTTGGGGGCTTACCAAATCAACCACGTGTGGGCGGTTACCCTGCGGAACACGGAGGCAGCAAAGAAGTTGCTCGCCTTCAACGAGCTGCAAGTTAAGAAACGCCGCTGCCTCATTATCGACCCGGAAGACCAGCAGGTAAAGCTGCGGCTACACTGGATGCTTCACGGTGTGGCCGACGACGACATTCGGACGGCATTCGCGGCGTTTGGCAAAGTGACCGACGTTACGCGTGAGCGGTGGCGGATACAAGGCGTCAATGACAAGAGCTCAACGACAAGAACGGTCCTACTGAAGTTGAAGCCCGGCTTGAAAGTGGATGACCTGCCACACCAGGTACGTGTCGCCGGAGAGTTGGCTCTTGTCGTAGCGCCTGGGCGTCCAATGCAGTGCTTGCGCTGCCATGGTACAGGCCACGTGCGGCGTGAATGCAAGGTTCCCCGCTGTACGAAATGCCGGCGGTACGGCCACGCGGATAATGAGTGTGTCCGCACTTACGCGGTGGCTACGGGCGGGGCGTCGAAAGACGACTCTGCGGAACTCCTGATGGATGTAGTCGAGGCTGAAGAATCCGCGAAAGGCATAGAGGAACCCGAAACGCAAGCAGGATCGACGGGCTCTTCGATGCCGGACGCAAGCCGATGCCGGACGCAGCAAGCCGATGCCGGACGCAGCGATGCCGGACGCAAGCCTGAGGGGGCAGAACCTACTAGAAAGGAGACGGAGGCGTCGAGCGGTGAAGTAAGCGTGCCAGCGTTCCAAGAAACTGAGCCAGCGACTCTGACCGAGGAGAACCTTGACCAGAGCGGCGCCCGCACGACCGGCGTCCCTGCCCCAGCGAAGCGGCCACACGCCCAGACCGGAACCGAAGACGACAAGGCGGAAGCCCCCAGCGTCGAAGAGCCGCCGGCAAAAACGACCCAAGGACGGCGGTCGTCCATCCGGACACGATCAAATGTGTCGACGGAGAGGAGAGCCCTTGACAAGCCGCCCCCGCTGCCAGGCCTGGCACCAGCACCGGATGGCTCCGGTGTCAACGATGTCGTCTAGCCAAGCGCTAGACGTGAAGGGTAAGCACCATGTTCCCGGCCTCTTTCTTCTGCATTAAAATGGCTCATGCGTTCCCCTTGAAAGTCGGTACACTTAATGTCAGGGGACTGGCAAGTAAGAAGAAGCAGAGCCAGGTGTACCGCCTTTTAACTGAGCACGACATGGACGTCCTGGCAGTGCAGGAAACGAAAATTGACGGGGAAGAGGAGACCGGGAGCATGGTGAGACGTTTCACGTCTAGGTTTTTTGCAGTTGTCGCCCACGCTGTAGGAACGTCTGCGGGTTGTGTCATCTTTGTAAAGAATGTACCGGGACTTGAGGTTCAGGCATATACGGCGTGTCCTTCGGGTCGATTTGTTTTGCTTGACCTCCTGTACGACAAAACATATTGGCGCATCATTTGTGTGTACGCCCCAAATGCGGTGGATGAGAGAACAGCGTTTTTTCAACGCGTACAAAAGCACTTCAGTTGTGAGAAATGCCTGATCGTAATGGGTGACTTCAATTGCGTCCTGAGGGGCTGTGACAAAACCAGTGCAAAGGCATTTAGGGACAGAAGCACTGAAGTACTCTCAGAAATTATAGACACGTGCAACCTCGATGATGTGGCCGAATGTTTAGAAGGCGAGCGTTGTGTGAGACTCACCCATTTTCAACGATCAAGCCATGCACGGCTAGATCGCATTTATGTGTCACCGAACGTTATTTCAAAATGCAGTAGCTACAATGTAGTACCGGTATCATTTTCGGATCATTGTTTAGTGAAGTGTGGGATAGGGACAAAGAAACGAGGAAATCAGTTTTCTTGGGAGATGTGGAAATTAAATAATAAGCTCATTACAGACGACATCTTTAGCAGGAAAGTAAACGAAGAAATCAGTAAATTAAAGCCGAGCGGGGAACTGAAAGTATGGCAGCAGTGGGAACTTTGCAAACAACAAATAAAAATAGCAGCAATCGAAAGGTCAAGCTGCATACGACAAGAGGAGAAGCGTGAGGAGGACAATTTAAGATCTTTACTAGCTAGACTTCTCGAAAGAGAAAGCGAAGAGCCTGGCAAATGGATGGATGACATTAGGAAAATAAAAAATAAGATTGAACTCTTTGACGAAGAACGCTATCGTGGCGCACTGGTGCGGGCTAGGGCGCAAGATATAGCTGATGGGGAGACACCTTCAAAACGAGCGCTAGGAATGGAAAAAACGCATGCTCAACGAAACCACATTGAACAGATTGAATGGGGCGGGGCGTTATCTGGAGAAAGCGGGCATATCCAGCAGGCATTTCTTGAATATTATCAGGCGCTGTTTGCAAAGCAAGAAGTGGATGTGAGCGCATTCAAGGAAAAGTTTCTTGGCGCTTTGCCGCGATTAGATGACGAACAGAAAGAAAGGCTGCAGCTGCCGATAACTGCGTCGGAGGTCGAGCAAGCGATAGAAAATTTGAACCTGGGAAAATCTCCTGGACCTGATGGGTTAAGCGCCGCTTTTTACAAAGCATATAAACGCGAAATAGTGCCAGTACTGACAGCAGTTTTTAACGAAGCCTACAAAGAAAATGAATTGCCCCCGTCTTATGGTAAATCCCATACAGTGCTAATCCCTAAATCCGATGACGCAGAAAAGTTAAAGCAGGTCACAGCATATCGTCCTATCGCCCTCACAAACGTGGATTATAAAGTTTTCATGAAGATTTTAGCCTGTAGACTACAGTCAGTAATTCAGGATATAGTCGGTCCCCACCAGACGTGTGGGATCAAGGGACGCTCTATTGTTTCCAATATTCATAAAGCGAGGTGTGTGCTGGAATGTTGTGATTACACAAATAGCTGTGTAGCCATCCTTCAGCTAGATCTTGAGAAGGCATTTGATTGTGTTTCGCACGATATCCTGTTCTGCATACTCGACCATGTGAATTTAGGGTCCATTATTTGTGAGGGAGTGGCCTTGGCGTACCGGAGCTGCACGACAAGATTAATTGTAAATAAGAGTTTGGGGGCCCCCATTAGCCTGCAGCGTTCGGTGCGCCAGGGTTGTCCCCTCAGCCCTCTTCTATTCTGCATTTACATTGAAGCGTTGTGTTTGAATATCATGGAAAGTGACAAAATTCGAGGATTCCAGCTACAGGCAGCAGAAGTTAAGCTGCTGGCTTATGCGGATGATGTCGCGGTGTTCACAGTGAACCGGGAAGGTATAACCGAGGCCGTGGCATGCGTAAAAGAATTTACCAAGATCACCGGTAGTAAAGTGAATTGGTCAAAGTCCCTGGGGCTTTGGCACGGAGAATGGCCAACGAAGCCCGGCAATTTTGCAAACGTGTCCTGGGTGACGACCCCAGTAAAGTACTTAGGCGTTCCACTGGACGGTTATCGCGATAGCGATTCGTACTGGAAAGCACAGACGCAAGCCACGCGTGAAAAGGTGGAAAGGTGGAAAGGGCGACACCTTTCAATTTTCGCAAGGGCCACAGTGTGCAATCTGTTTTTTATGTCTAGGCTGTGGTACGTGATGCAAGTGTTGCATTGTGCAAGGATGAACGTACAGAGACTGCACCGGATCTTTGCCGTTTTTGTGTGGGCTGCGGACTGGGAACGCTGTAGCCGGACCAATTTGTTTAGGCGGGTGAAGGATGGCGGCCTGAGTCTGGGACACTTATTTATGCGGCAGATTGTAAGCAGATTTTGTTTTGTTGGCGATGTAAGCGATCCGTTTTTGCGCACTGTGTGCCAATTAAGGCTCGGAAATGCACTGCCGGACTTTGTTGTCACAACCGAAAGGTTCTCGGGACGTATTTTCGGTTACTTTAGAGAGGTTGTCGCGAGTGTTCGATTCCTGTCTGTTCGATTTTCGTATGAATATTTATCTTCTGTTAGCAGGAAGAAGTTGTATAAAGATTTGTGCGATGTAGTTCTTCCACAACCTATGTACAGGGCCTTATACAATGGAGGCCAGGGACGCGACGTACTTAAGCGTGTGAAGGCGATGCAGGTGCCGCCAAGTGCAAAAACTTTTTTCTTTAAATTACATACCGGAACACTACCAGTAAAGGAATTCTTGGAAAGGAAGCAGTTATTTCTACCTTGGGGATCACATTGTTTAATTTGTAAACAACCAGAAACAATAGACCACGTTTTTTTGCACTGTTGGGAGGGGGTATACTTTTGGGACATCTTGCAACGGACGTTAAAAAAGGAATTTCCGCTCGACGCTCATGGTATTCGGTACTTGCC